>NC_134486.1:107500-210000 GCF_040206685.1 Ascaphus truei
TCAGACTTTTTGCCTTGCGGTAAATAAAACTAGGCTGTGAGGGAAGACAAGAACCAAGAATGGGGTCATTGCACAGAATATTCCAATTTCTTTTAACTATATTCTGGATTTTGGTACTTGTTGAATTAAACTCCGTAATAAAAGGAATTAGGATTTTATCACCTTCTGTGTTGTCGTCTCTCATTTGTGTAGAGTGTTTTTTTGTAACTTTTTGTACCAGAAGTGATTCCCTATCCATATTACAGACCCTCTCCAATGATCTTATTAGAAGAGCTCTATCGTATCCACGTTCTATGAATTTATCAAATAGAACGATGGATTGATTTTCAAAGTCAATTTGTCGGCTACAATTGCGTTTAATTCGCATAAATTGACTCACAGGTATATTGTCTATCCAGGACCTTTTGTGGTTACTGGAAGACAATAAGAAACTGTTCGTGTCCACTTTTTTGAAAAAAGTTTTGGTGTTTATATATGAACCAGTTTTGGATTCCAAACTGAGGTCCAAAAAATTTATTTCATTTTTATGAATTTCCGCAGTGAACTTTAAATTAAATTCATTTGAGTTAAGGTAAATTTTAAATTGATCTAGAGTGGTCTCATCACCCTCCCAAATGCATAGGACGTCATCAATATATCTCTGCCAGCTAATCACATGGTTTACAAATGGATTGTTATTCCAAATGAAAAGATATTCCCATGCTCCCATGTAAATGTTGGCGTAGCTAGGGGCAAAGCGTCCCCATAGCTGTGCCACACAACTGGATGTAATACTGGTTCATAAAAAGAAAATAGTTGTGTGACAGGATATATTGAATGGCGTCTATGATGAATTCACAGTTAAGGGGATGTAATTCTTCATCCTTCGATAGTGTTTCTCTAATGGCATTAATACCTCTATTATGGGGAATACAAGTATACAGTGACTGTACGTCAAAAGTTGCCCATCTATAATCCTCTTTCCATATTTTTGTTTTTAATGAGTTCAAAACGGCAGTTGTGTCTTTCACATAGGAGGGCAAGACCTTTACATATTTTTGCAAAAAATGATCCACATATTGGGATAAATTTGCCATTAGGGAGTTAATGCCGAAAATTATTGGTCTGCCTGGTGGATTATTCAAATTTTTATGTATTTTTGGCAGATGGTAATAAACTGGAATTCGTGGAAACTCAACATAAAGAAAATTATATTCTGATTTTGTAATTACTGTGGACTCAACAGCTTCATCAAGAAGAGCTTTTAGTTCCAATAAAAAATCATTGGTGGGGTTGCGTGGAAGTTTGCCGTAATAAACGGAATCATTAAGTATACGAAATGCCTCCATTTCGTAATCGTTTCTATTTTGAAGAACGACTCCCCCACCTTTGTCTGCTTGTTTTATGATAAGGCTCTTATTATCTTGTAGTTCTTTGACGGCTTGATGTTCTTTAAACTTGAGATTATGTTTAATGTCTGAAAATTTGAAGTCTCTAACCATTTGGGTAAATTCATTGTTTACAACATTAAAAAACGAATCAATAAAACTGCCTTTGCTATGTGCAGGATAAAATCTAGATTGTGGTTTAAAATTAGTGTGTTGGCATAGTGTATCAACTTGATTCTCCTTAACACATACCTGATCTATCTCTATATTCAGATGATCAATACCCAATTTATTCCTCATAAAATGCCTTTTTAACGTCAAATTTCTAGTAAATTTGTGCAAATCAGTGAACAATTGGAATCCATTTGGTCCACTTGACTGAGAAAATTTGAGGCCTTTATTTAGGACTTGTTCTTGATAAGGGGTCAACACAACCGAGGATAGGTTAAATATGCCTTTAGGGTCATTGTTACTAGAGTCTATCTTGATTCTCTTCTTTGTTTGGGATTTACACCCTCCCCTGGTCCCTCTTCGGGTGAATGGTGTCTTTTCTGAGAGCGTATTGGCTTTTGACTCTCTTTCTCCTTGTCCAATTTCCCTCCCTCTGTTGGCCCCAAATAACGAGACTTGAGTGCCTCCAGAAAAAGGGAACGTGGAGGGGATTGGCGATCAGAATCTATTCTTGGGGGTGTAGTCGCCCGTTTATAGTGTTCTCGATGGTTTTCTTTGTGATACATATCTCTATAGTGTGTCTCTTTAGGTTCAAATCTAGTGTTAGAACTATCTCTCTTTTTGTCCCGATAGTAATTTTTGGAACTATCTCTCCTTTTATTCTGATAATTACTTTTAGAACTATATCTCCTTTTATTTTGATGTTGATAATGTTTATCATACTTATTCTTGGGATGATATTTGTGAGTTTGTTGGTATTCTCTATCATGGTCAATTTGGCTATTTTTATTGTTACTATTTCCCCCCTCAGTCTGATAACTATCAGTTCTTTGTTTTTGAAATTGTTCATTTCTTTGTTTTTTGGGGGGATTTTGACCATTGTTAGAAACACCTTTTTCTCTATCAAATTTCGCCCAATCTTTCTGTCTTCCATTGTCATAGTCGTGTTTATCACGATAAAATTTCTTTTGTTTGTTTAACATTATTTCCTCCGTGGTTGACTCTAAGGTCATTTTGAGTTCACATTCTAATTTGGAACAGTCCTGGTGTAATACAAGGGGTTCCAAAATTAAAATCTTTCTACCAATATCTTTTTCTAGTTCAGCAATGCTTTTACTACGTTCATAGATAATTAATCTCATTAACTCTCTAGAACATTCTTCCTGTATTCTATCCCATTCTTTCATAAAGTGGACGTTATCTCTTCCAAATGTAGGATTTTTAGAGAAACGTAATCCACGTGGCACCCTGCCACAGTCCAGATATCTTTGAAGCGTATTTCGATCTAACCATTGTCTGCCCTCAGTCAGCAATAAGTTCTCTAATTGTTTAAAATGAACTTCAATGGAAATATCGTTAGAGTCCGCTTCAAAGACACTGGATTCATCTTTAAACATTATATTATAATTTTTTATACTGCTGCGGCAGAGTTTATTCGAGCATTTGCCCGTTCTCTGCCGCAGCAGTAGCCTGGCGCGCGCCCGAGAGTGACGGGCGCGCGCCGAAGCAGCGGAAGAGCGCCCTCCGATCGGGGCGCTCTCCCTACCGCTGCCGGGTCCGCCGGGTCCCCCGGAACCCCCTGCCGCTGTCCCGCGATCGCGGGACACCAGGGCTCCCTCGGGGAGCCCCTGGACGCGCGTGCAGGGGGCGCACGCTCCCGAAGACGCGTGACGCCGAGGGGCGGCCACTAGCAAGCCGGGAGATTTCCCGGCTTGCGGTACCGACCACACTCGAATAAAGTGTGTCGGTACTGTACATACTACACTATGAGTTTTTTTGCGCTGTTTCTTTTGTATTTGTTCTTCTAGCCTCGGTCTGTGGAGCCATTCCACGAATACAGCTGCACATTTCCTGGAACCAGGGTCACGAATGATGTATGAATAATTCCAGTAAGCTCAACTCATGTCCTCCCTCTTCCAAAGCATGACAAGTCCTTAATGTCTTTCTTAATTTTATTGCTGGAGTAGAAAACACAGGAACTTGTAGGTGTAGTGTAGGCAGAGAGTGCTTCTCTATGTGGGATGCTTCTATGGGGTTAGACTATGGTAAGAGAGAAAGGCCTTACCAGGGGTGGATGCAGACAGGTCTGTACTCACTGTAATCTAGGGTGGAAAAGGAAGTGAGGGGCAGGGGTCACACTAAAGGTTGAGTGGGACTGCACTAACTGTCAGCAAAAGACAGGGGAGAACATGGGAAAGTCCATTAACTGGGAGGACTGGAGAAGCTGCAGTAGCAGTTCACTGATTACGTGCTCAGAGGCAAGAAATGCAACATTGTTGCATGTTACACAGGCACAGTGTGTGTATGTGGAACCAATGCCTGCAGCTGAACTTAAGGAGCTGACAAGCAGAAGGGTGGTCGGGCAGGAATGTGATTCTTGTTCCATGACACTCCATGTCTAGTATCTGGAGATACCACTATATAACTGGAATATGTGGAACATATGTGCAATGCATAACAAAGATAACATCACATTCTCAAACAATATCACTGGTATCAAGGTCCCTTGGCCAAGGTTCTTTGGCAAAGGATGCAGGGTGGATGCACAGCTCCAGGTTTGCTGGTTGCACCACAATGTCTTTGTATAAAAGTCTCTGGCACTGTTTCCTTTTAGTCTTGTAAGAGAGCAGTCCTTTTGTCTCTGTAGTTTCACCCACAGAGTGTATCCCCTTGTAGGTATACCAGCCGTGGCAGCCTGTTGCTCTATCACCTGGCGTTTGGCAGAAGGAGAGGGCTTTTGGCTCCTTGTGGGAGCGGATTACTGTCCCTGGAAAACTGGTTGTCGAATGTAATCCAATAAAGGGGGCGTCGTTCAGGGAGACTCCCTGAAGCTGAGCGCTGGGGTTGAACATTACCCGGATTTGATCGGGTTCCTGAGGGTGGTAGGCCCCAGGTGATTGGAGGTACCGACATTCTTCGCCTTCCTCCATTAGAGGTGCTGGCTTTGCGTGGCCGGTAAAGAATATCTTCTGGATGAAGACCACAAAGTTGTTTTTGGTCTCTGGTTCCCTTTGTGGGCCGCAGGGGTGCGAGGTGAACCTAGAGATGGCATGTTCTCCATTGTTTGGGAAGCGCCTCCTTGGTGAACGGAATGGTAGCAGAGTCACCCGACTGCTTAGGCCGTCTTTAGAGAGCTCCTTGACTGTTAACTTCGGGAATCCTCTATCTTCCCTTGATGGTGTTTGTTTGTCATCGTTCCTTGTTGTCTGGAACGCTGTGCACCGTAGTTCATCGGTACATTTCTCTTGCACGAGAACATCTCCGCGTAGTTTGGTGAAACGCTTTTGTGTTTCTTTGTTGACTGCCATCGGGAGGTTGTTTTCTCCCTGGACATGACGAAGAACAGTCTCTTTTGTCCTTGTAAATCCTTTTGGGAAATGTCTCTGCAACTGTCCCCTCTTACGTGTTTGAACGAACAGTCCTTTTGACACTGTGGCTTCACCTGTGGGGCGCAATCTTTTGCGGCTATGCCAGCCGTGGCAATTGGTTGCTCTGTTGCTTGATACTCTGTGGAGAGGAACAACTGTACGTCTTAATTGTGCCCTTGCTCGCGGGAGTATTGTCTGATTGTTTGTTGTTTTTAGGACGATCCCTTTGTCGGTCACCTTTGGGAGGTTACTCTCTTCCTTCGGTGGAATCGACTCATCATCCTTGGCTGTCTGGACTGCTGAGCATCCTAAGCCATTGTCGCATCCCATCGGCGTGAGGATGTCTTTGTTGGTCTCAGGGGTATGACCTTGTCTTTCCTCTTCACTTGGCCCTTCGGTCACTTGGAGATGGCCAAGACATGGTTCAGAGAGAGATGTGTGTCCACATTCTGTCACCTCCGTTCTGCGGGCATCAACGTAGTCTTGCCCGTGCTCTTTGTTAGTGCACGAGTTGCCCACTATCACCCATCCTAGGTCGAGTCTTTGGGCGTATGGCGCGTTGTGGGGTCCGTTGTGCTGTTTACGGACTTTATGTACCCTCATGATGTCCCTACCGAGCAGCAGCAGGATCTTGGCGTCTTGTTCCACCGGCCGGATGTGCTTGGCTATTCCTTTGAGGTGGGGGTAATGGAGTGCCACGTCTGGTGTGGGTATCTCGTCCCTGTTTGTGGCCATGTGGTTGCACTCGATGAGTGTGGGAAGGGGCATGTTCACTTTGCCGTCTATTGAGCATATGGTGTAGCCATTCACTCTTCTCCCTGTGGTCTCCATTTGCCCTGCGCACGTTCTGAGAGTGTAAGGAGAAGCACCATCTTGTATGTTAAACATGTCGAAGAACTCTGACCTGACCAGTGATCGGTTGCTCTGGTCGTCGAGGATTGCGTACATCCGAATAGCCTTCTCAGGTTGTCCCTGGGGGTGCACTGCGACAAGGCATATTTTGGAGCAGGACATTTTGTCACCTTCTTTTCCGCAAACTTCAGTGCGCTGAGATGTGACGGATGTTGACTCTCCTTCCTCTTTCTCCCCGCCATGCTCCGCTATGGAGGATGGGTTCTTGAGTTGGTGGAGTGTCATCGCCTCTGGGTGTAACGCTGTCACGTGCTTGTCACTCTCGCACACTGTGCATTTGATCTCTTCCTTACAGTCCATGGCTAGGTGAGTCGTGGAACCGCAGCACTTGAAGCAAACTCCGAATTCTCCAAGTAACCTCTTGCGTTCCTCTAGGGACTTCATCCTGAACCGAAAGCACTTGTTGAGTGGGTGTGGCTTCTTGTGTATGGGACATTCCCTGTTTGGGTCCCTTCGTTCCTTGTCTCCGGCGACCGACTGATCGGGAGTAGTTTGGGTCGTGGGAGGCACGTCCGTCCTGCGGGCCGAGATGGGTGTTTGGGGGTTACCATATCTCGTCGCTGGTCTCTCGTTCTTCAGGCTGCTCACACTGTATGTGGTTTGCGTACCTAAGATGAAACTGGGATCGTTTCTTGTCCTTGCCGCTTCGCGGATGAAGCTCGCGAAGAATGAGAATGGGGGGAAGACAACCTGCTTCTCCCTTTTGTATTTGGAACCTTGTGAAAGCCACCTTTCTTGGAGGTTGAAGGGTAGCTTCTCAAGGATGGGTCTCACTCCACGAGCTGAATCTAGGGCGTTGAGACCTATTAAGGAGTGGTCTTTCCTTGCGAACTCCAGTTCTTGCAGCAGGTCTCCAAGATCTCGTAACTTCGAGTAGTCTTTATTCGTGATCTTGGGGAAGCTCTCGATTCTTTTGAAGAGTGAATCCTCGACTGCTTCGGGGCTGCCGTAGGACTCTTCTAGCCTTTCCCACACTAGGTCAAGACCTACTTGGGGTTGATGCGTGTTTGCCGTCCGAAGTCTCTGTGCTTGCTCCCTGGATACGTTCCCCAGGAACTTGACTAACAGGTTGAGCTCTTCCCTTGCTGAGAAGTCCAAGCTGTCGATTGCGTCTTTGAACGTGAACTTCCACGTCCGGTAGTTCTCAGGGCGGTCGTCGAAGCTGATGAGTCCTGCGTGCACCAAGTCGCGCCGGATCATGTACTTGGCTATGTCTGTCAGACCTGAGACGTCGGCGCGTTTGCCCCGTTCTGAGGTAGTTGCTGGGAGGGTCCGTGCGGTCGCCTCTTCCTTGGCGTGGACGCGTGATGACTGCTGGCCAGTGTGAGGGGCTGTTTTCTCCCGCGTGGGTGTACCTGGATTGCGAGCCTGTTGTGATGCATCCGTGTGCGCGCTGGCGGGTGGATCACTGTTGCGGCTGTGGCTATCCCAGGCAGCATGTGCCATTGATGGAGCAGCGTCTTCTCCTTGTGGTCCTAGCGAGTCTTCGGTATCTGTGGAGTCGCTCCATCCGTGTGGAGATGGTGCGCTGGTGTTCACGCTGAAGAGGCTCCTGACGTAGTCTTCAGTGCGTTGGACTGGATCCTCTGAGGCAATCCGTCTGTAGGGTTGCTCCCCGCCATCCTGTTGCGCGGCTGCCTCTAGGACTTCAGCTTGGGCTATGGCGGCGGCGGCTTCCTTCTCTTGATTAAGTGCCTCTAGATCCGCGTCCAATTCGGCCTTTTTACGCGCCGCGGCAGCGGCGGTATTTGCAGCGGCGGCGGTAGCAGCGGCATTGGCAGCGGCGGCAGTGGCATTGGCAGCGGCGGCCGTGGCAGCGGCGGCAGTGGCATTGGCAGCGGCGGCCGTGGCAGCGGCGGCGGCATTCTGCTCCTCCTCTTCTATGCGCGCTCTTTCTGTCCTTACGGCTGCCTCTCTGCGACTATATTCAGCCCTGGCACGTGCGGCCTCTGCGGCGGCTCGCGCCTTGGTAGCGTTTGTGCTTGCGCTGGACGCGTTAGACTGCGCTGATCTTGCTGACCTTGATGAGTGCCTGGACGTGCTTGAGCGCTGCGATGCGGTCTCCTGCAAAAGGTCCTTTCTCTTATTCTCAGCTTCCGTGATGGCGGTTTGCACGATGCCATCACGTTCTAGGTCAATCGCCTTTTGTAGGTCGTGCTGTCGTATGCTATCTTCCGTGTTAGTTCTTGTTAGATAGGTGAAGTATGCCTGTGACAGCGCTTGGTAGCCGGAGCGGTCTACCTTCAATTGAGTTATCCCCTGTTCGAGCTGTTGCACATAATTGCCAGCGCCGGCGACATTGCGTACCCCAAGTGCGGTTGTTTCCCAGGCCAACTCTAATTTAGCGCGGTGCGCTTCAATGTCAGTCTCATATTTCTCGCGGGCCTTTTGTGTCAGTGTGACTGCCTGTTTAGGCCTTGCGCCTGCCTGCGCCTGTTGCAGTTGCGCAGCGGTCTCTGTGTCTGAGAGATCGCTTTCCTGCGTGATGTCTGGTGAGGCTCTGAGTTCTGCCGTGCTGTAGGTGTGTGTAGGCCTTTGCCAGTGCGTGTGGCGTGCGGTCTTTTACCTTGTCAGCGATGGGCGTCTGTCTCAGTTGATGCTGAGCGGTGTCCTGCAGCGTTGGGGTAGCTGTACTTACAGGTGTCCGTTGGCTCCTCACTGTGGGGCTGAGCAGCGGGTGGACTCAAACAGAGAAAAGGCAGTTAGTAATTGTGAGAGAAGCGCTGTTTGTTGCAAGGCTGCTGTGCAGTTTGAGCTACTGGTTGTCTGTGAAAGCTGCAGACTGTGTGCAGTTGCAGAGGCTGCTCTGTGTAGTCATGGAGTCTGGAGTAGCAGCTCCTGTAAGTGTCTGTAAGGCACAGATATCTTTTCACTGTGCTGTTTAAACTGCTGCTTGTTTTGCAGAAAGCTGTAGCAGTTTGCTGTATAGCTGTGTAGAGCTGCACTTTTGTAGCATGAAGGCTGTGAGTGATAGCTTCTGCGTAGACCTCTAATACACGGTCTCTCTCTTACTTTCCTGGAACCAGGGTCACGAATGATGTATGAATGATTCCAGTAAGCTCAACTCATGTCCTCCCTCTTCCAAAGCATGACAAGTCCTTAATGTCTTTCTTAATTTTATTGCAGGAGTAGAAAACACAGGAACTTGTGGGTGTAGTGTAGGCAGAGAGTGCTTCTCTATGTGGGATGCTTCTATGGGGTTAGACTATGGTAAGAGAGAAAGGCCTTACCAGGGGTGGATGCAGACAGGTCTGTACTCACTGTAATCTAGGGTGGAAAAGGAAGTGGGGGGCAGGGGTCACACTAAAGGTTGAGTGGGACTGCACTAACTGTCAGCAAAAGACAGGGGAGAACATGGGAAAGTCCATTAACTGGGAGGACTGGAGAAGCTGCAGTAGCAGTTCACTGATTACGTGCTCAGAGGCAAGAAATGCAACATTGTTGCATGTTACACAGGCACAGTGTGTGTATGTGGAGCCAATGCCTGCAGCTGAACTTAAGGAGCTGACAAGCAGAAGGGGGGTCGGGCAGGAATGTGATTCTTGTTCCATGACAGCGCACCTTCACTTATAAAGTAACAGGTTTTATATATATATAATCACCTTATTCACTGTAAGAATATTACACATTTGTTCACAATTATTAGAGCGCAGTTCACCCCTTTTTTTGTTTCTATCACTTTATGCTCACCACTGCTGCAATGTAATTGTCGTACATTGTTTATATTTTTATTGCATTTATCATGGCATGGACACTATCCAGTTGTAGAGAGAAAAGGACTGCCCTTTTTGATTCCATGTTTAAAGATGAATCCAGTGTCTTTGAAGCGGACTCTAACGATATTTCCATTGAAGTTCATTTTAAACAATTAGAGAACTTATTGCTGACTGAGGGCAGACAATGGTTAGATCGAAATACGCTTCAAAGATATCTGGACTGTGGCAGGGTGCCACGTGGATTACGTTTCTCTAAAAATCCTACATTTGGAAGAGATAACGTCCACTTTATGAAAGAATGGGATAGAATACAGGAAGAATGTTCTAGAGAGTTAATGAGATTAATTATCTATGAACGTAGTAAAAGCATTGCTGAACTAGAAAAAGATATTGGTAGAAAGATTTTAATTTTGGAACCCCTGGTATTACACCAGGACTGTTCCAAATTAGAATGTGAACTCAAAATGACCTTAGAGTCAACCACGGAGGAAATAATGTTAAACAAACAAAAGAAATTTTATCGTGATAAACACGACTATGACAATGGAAGACAGAAAGATTGGGCGAAATTTGATAGAGAAAAAGGTGTTTCTAACAATGGTCAAAATCCCCCCAAAAAACAAAGAAATGAACAATTTCAAAAACAAAGACCTGATAGTTATCAGACTGAGGGGGGAAATAGTAACAATAAAAATAGCCAAATTGACCATGATAGAGAATACCAACAAACTCACAAATATCATCCCAAGAATAAGTATGATAAACATTATCAACATCAAAATAAAAGGAGATATAGTTCTAAAAGTAATTATCAGAATAAAAGGAGAGATAGTTCCAAAAATTACTATCAGGACAAAAAGAGAGATAGTTCTAACACTAGATTTGAACCTAAAGAGACACACTATAGAGATACGTATCACAAAGAAAACCATCGAGAACACTATAAACGGGCGACTACACCCCCAAGAATAGATTCTGATCGCCAATCCCCTCCACGTTCCCTTTTTCTGGAGGCACTCAAGTCTCGTTATTTGGGGCCAACAGAGGGAGGGAAATTGGACAAGGAGAAAGAGAGTCAAAAGCCAATACGCTCTCAGAAAAGACACCATTCACCCGAAGAGGGACCAGGGGAGGGTGTAAATCCCAAACAAAGAAGAGAATCAAGATAGACTCTAGTAACAATGACCCTAAAGGCATATTTAACCTATCCTCGGTTGTATTGACCCCTTATCAAGAACAAGTCCTAAATAAAGGCCTCAAATTTTCTCAGTCAAGTGGACCAACTGGATTCCAATTGTTCACTGATTTGCACAAATTTACTAGAAATTTGACGTTAAAAAGGCATTTTATGAGGAATAAATTGGGTATTGATCAGCCGAATATAGAGATAGATCAGGTATGTGTTAAGGAGAATCAAGTTGATACACTATGCCAACACACTAATTTTAAACCACAATCTAGATTTTATCCTGCACATAGCAAAGGCAGTTTTATTGATTCGTTTTTTAATGTTGTAAACAAGGAATTTACCCAAATGGTTAGAGACTTCAAATTTTCAGACATTAAACATAATCTCAAGTTTAAAGAACATCAAGCCATCAAAGAACTACAAGATAATAAGAGCCTTATCATAAAACAAGCAGACAAAGGTGGGGGAGTCGTTCTTCAAAATAGAAACGATTATGAAATGGAGGCATTTTGTATACTTAATGATTCCGTTTATTACGGCAAACTTCCACGCAACCCCACCAATGATTTTTTATTGGAACTAAAAGCTCTTCTTGATGAAGCTGTTGAGTCCACAGTAATTACAAAATCAGAATATCATTTTCTTTATGTTGAGTTTCCACGAATTCCAGTTTATTACCATCTGCCAAAAATACATAAAAATTTGAATAATCCACCAGGCAGACCAATAATTTCCGGCATTAACTCCCTAACGGCAAATTTATCCCAATATGTGGATCATTTTTTGCAAAAATATGTAAAGGTCTTGCCCTCCTATGTGAAAGACACAACTGCCGTTTTGAACTCATTAAAAACAAAAATATGGAAAGAGGATTATAGATGGGCAACTTTTGACGTACAGTCACTGTATACTTGTATTCCCCATAATAGAGGTATTAATGCCATTAGAGAAACATTATCGAAGGATGAAGAATTACATCCCCTTAACTGTGAATTCATCATAGACGCCATTCAATATATCCTGTCACACAACTATTTTCTTTTTATGAACCAGTATTACATCCAGTTGTGTGGCACAGCTATGGGGACGCTTTGCCCCTAGCTACGCCAACATTTACATGGGAGTATGGGAAGATCTCCACATTTGGAATAATAATCCATTTGTAAACCATGTGATTAGCTGGCAGAGATATATTGATGACGTCCTATGCATTTGGGAGGGTGATGAGACCACTCTAGATCAATTTAAAATTTACCTTAACTCAAATTAATTTAATTTAAAGTTCACTGCGGAAATTCATAAAAATGAAATTAATTTTTTGGACCTCAGTTTGGAATCCAAAACTGGTTCATATATAAACACTAAACTTTTTTCAAAAAAGTGGACACGAACAGTTTCTTATTGTCTTCCAGTAACCACAAAAGGTCCTGGATAGACAATATACCTGTGAGTCAATTTATGCGAATTAAACGCAATTGTAGCCGACAAATTGACTTTGAAAATCAATCCATCGTTCTATTTGATAAATTCATCGAACGTGGATACGATAGAGCTCTTCTAATAAGATCATTGGAGAGGGTCTGTAATATGGATAGGGAATCACTTCTGGTACAAAAAGTTACAAAAAAACACTCTACACAAATGAGAGACGACAACACAGGTGATAAAATCCTAATTCCTTTTATTACGGAGTTTAATTCAACAAGTACCAAAATCCAGAATATAGTTAAAAGAAATTGGAATATTCTGTGCAATGACCCCATTCTTGGTTCTTGTCTTCCCTCACAGCCTAGTTTTATTTACCGCAAGGCAAAAAGTCTGAAACACTATTTGGCACCTAGTGATATTGGATCATCTAACACCTCAACATTTGAGGGTTCATGGTTGCCAAATAAATCGAGCGGTAACTACAGCTGTGGCAAATGTAAGGCCTGCAAAATGCTTAGTTCAGAACAGAAAAAATTTACCTCAAATACTACAAAAGAAAACTTTGTGATAAAAGACTGCATATCATGTAAGTCTACACATGTAGTATATCTTCTCCAATGTCCCTGCGGATATCAGTATGTCGGCCGAACTAAACGCTACCTTAGAGTGAGAATTCTGGAGCATGCTAGAAATATAAGACTAGGATTAGAAAACCATAGTGTTTCCAGACACTTTAAGCTAAAACATAATAGTGATGATAGTAGTCTTAGGTATATTGGCATTCAGACTGTCCCTGCAGGACAACGGGGTGGTGATAGAGACAAAATGCTCTCCAGACAAGAGAGTGTTTGGATCTATAAACTACAAACACTGTCCCCGCTGGGACTAAATGAGGAAATAGACGTCTGGTCTCTATATTAAAAACGATTTACATTTGGTTTAATGAATCTTTATATTTATAATTTTAAATTTACTTTTAACGTTCATTATGATTCTCCATTAGAGTTCATTCTATGTATCTCTGTTAAGTTCTAATATATATCTATATCATATAAACTATTCTCTCTTCTACCTTACTTCCGTTAGCTTAGGAATTTTGTTTAACATTCTTTTATATTTTATGTTGTAATAATATTTGTTTCTTTACCTTTTAGTATTTGGAGTATTCCCTGTTTAATAAAGTTTTTTAAATGTTTTCAATGCATAGAGGGTATATCCCTTTAATTTTCCCTCTACTTGTTGAGAGGCTGGACTCAAACTAAACAGCCAATCACAAATAAGGGTTTGGTATAAGAAGCGCACCTATGGACACCTCCGATATCCCTGACGAAGTACACTCAAAGTACGAAACGCGTTGGATGAGAGGACGCATTCACAGTACTACCCGCGGTGCCATTTTATCCTGTATACAATTCTTGTTTATCTCCGTTCCCTCCCGCTGCCTCCCTGACCGGCCGATACTGTGAAACTGTTGGCACCACCGTATGACGTCATTGACGCGCGCCGTAAACAGACGTCACACGCCGAAAGCCAGGAAGTGAGAGCCTGCTTCTCTGCAGTAACAGCCGTGAAATAGACGAATTCAACCGGGCTGCTGTAACCACGATGTTGGGCTAACGCCATACACCACGGCAGCGTTGATCTATGCAGAGAGCAACAAAGGAGAGGCAAAAGGAGAAGAAAATCCACCTGATGACCAGCTTATCCCATCCACGGCTGATTGGTAACATGTCCATATACTGTACATGTACTGCCAGTAATTATTTTATCTGATGTACGTGCAATACTCACCTGTTATAATAATATAATTTTTTATACATACTACACTATGAGGTTTTTTGCGCTGTTTCTTTTGTATTTGCTCTGTGGTATAGAGCCTGCTGCTCTGTTAGCGGTATAAAGCTCCTTGCTTTGGCTGTGCACAGTCTGTGCTCTGTGGTATAGAGCCTGCTGCTCTGTTGGCGGTATAAAGCTGCTTGCTTTGGCTGTGCACAGTCTGTGCTCTGTGGTATAGAGCCTGCTGCTCTGTTAGCGGTATAAAGCTGCTTGCTTTGGCTGTGCAAAGTCTGTGCTCTGTGGTATAGAGCCTGCTGCTCTGTTAGCGGTATAAAGCTCCTTGCTTTGGCTGTGCAAAGTCTGTGCTCTGTGGTATAGAGCCTGCTGCTCTGTTAGCGGTATAAAGCTGCTTGCTTTGGCTGTGCACAGTCTGTGCTCTGTGGTATAGAGCCTGCTGCTCTGTTAGCGGTATAAAGCTCCTTGCTTTGGCTGTGCAAAGTCTGTGCTCTGTGGTATAGAGCCTGCTGCTCTGTTAGCGGTATAAAGCTCCTTGCTTTGGCTGTGCACAGTCTGTGCTCTGTGGTATAGAGCCTGCTGCTCTGTTAGCGGTATAAAGCTCCTTGCTTTGGCTGTGCAAAGTCTGTGCTCTGTGGTATAGAGCCTGCTGCTCTGTTAGCGGTATAAAGCTCCTTGCTTTGGCTGTGCACAGTCTGTGCTCTGTGGTATAGAGCCTGCTGCTCTGTTAGCGGTATAAAGCTCCTTGCTTTGGCTGTGCACAGTCTGTGCTCTGTGGTATAGGGCCTGCTGCTCTGTTGGCGGTATAAAGCTGCTTGCTTTGGCTGTGCACAGTCTGTGCTCTGTGGTATAGAGCCTGCTGCTCTGTTAGCGGTATAAAGCTCCTTGCTTTGGCTGTGCACAGTCTGTGCTCTGTGGTATAGAGCCTGCTGCTCTGTTAGCGGTATAAAGCTCCTTGCTTTGGCTGTGCACAGTCTGTGCTCTGTGGTATAGAGCCTGCTGCTCTGTTAGCGGTATAAAGCTGCTTGCTTTGGCTGTGCAAAGTCTGTGCTCTGTGGTATAGAGCCTGCTGCTCTGTTAGCGGTATAAAGCTGCTTGCTTTGGCTGTGCACAGTCTGTGCTCTGTGGTATAGAGCCTGCTGCTCTGTTAGCGGTATAAAGCTCCTTGCTTTGGCTGTGCACAGTCTGTGCTCTGTGGTATAGAGCCTGCTGCTCTGTTAGCGGTATAAAGCTCCTTGCTTTGGCTGTGCAAAGTCTGTGCTCTGTGGTATAGAGCCTGCTGCTCTGTTAGCGGTATAAAGCTCCTTGCTTTGGCTGTGCACAGTCTGTGCTCTGTGGTATAGAGCCTGCTGCTCTGTTAGCGGTATAAAGCTCCTTGCTTTGGCTGTGCACAGTCTGTGCTCTGTGGTATAGAGCCTGCTGCTCTGTTAGCGGTATAAAGCTCCTTGCTTTGGCTGTGCAAAGTCTGTGCTCTGTGGTATAGAGCCTGCTGCTCTGTTAGCGGTATAAAGCTCCTTGCTTTGGCTGTGCACAGTCTGTGCTCTGTGGTATAGAGCCTGCTGCTCTGTTAGCGGTATAAAGCTCCTTGCTTTGGCTGTGCAAAGTCTGTGCTCTGTGGTATAGAGCCTGCTGCTCTGTTGGCGGTATAAAGCTGCTTGCTTTGGCTGTGCAAAGTCTGTGCTCTGTGGTATAGAGCCTGCTGCTCTGTTAGCGGTATAAAGCTCCTTGCTTTGGCTGTGCACAGTCTGTGCTCTGTGGTATAGAGCCTGCTGCTCTGTTAGCGGTATAAAGCTCCTTGCTTTGGCTGTGCACAGTCTGTGCTCTGTGGTATAGGGCCTGCTGCTCTGTTAGCGGTATAAAGCTGCTTGCTTTGGCTGTGCACAGTCTGTGCTCTGTGGTATAGGGCCTGCTGCTCTGTTAGCGGTATAAAGCTCCTTGCTTTGGCTGTGCACAGTCTGTGCTCTGTGGTATAGAGCCTGCTGCTCTGTTAGCGGTATAAAGCTGCTTGCTTTGGCTGTGCAAAGTCTGTGCTCTGTGGTATAGAGCCTGCTGCTCTGTTAGCGGTATAAAGCTGCTTGCTTTGGCTGTGCACAGTCTGTGCTCTGTGGTATAGAGCCTGCTGCTCTGTTAGCGGTATAAAGCTCCTTGCTTTGGCTGTGCAAAGTCTGTGCTCTGTGGTATAGAGCCTGCTGCTCTGTTAGCGGTATAAAGCTCCTTGCTTTGGCTGTGCACAGTCTGTGCTCTGTGGTATAGAGCCTGCTGCTCTGTTAGCGGTATAAAGCTCCTTGCTTTGGCTGTGCACAGTCTGTGCTCTGTGGTATAGAGCCTGCTGCTCTGTTAGCGGTATAAAGCTCCTTGCTTTGGCTGTGCAAAGTCTGTGCTCTGTGGTATAGAGCCTGCTGCTCTGTTAGCGGTATAAAGCTCCTTGCTTTGGCTGTGCACAGTCTGTGCTCTGTGGTATAGAGCCTGCTGCTCTGTTAGCGGTATAAAGCTCCTTGCTTTGGCTGTGCACAGTCTGTGCTCTGTGGTATAGGGCCTGCTGCTCTGTTGGCGGTATAAAGCTGCTTGCTTTGGCTGTGCACAGTCTGTGCTCTGTGGTATAGAGCCTGCTGCTCTGTTAGCGGTATAAAGCTCCTTGCTTTGGCTGTGCACAGTCTGTGCTCTGTGGTATAGGGCCTGCTGCTCTGTTAGCGGTATAAAGCTCCTTGCTTTGGCTGTGCACAGTCTGTGCTCTGTGGTATAGAGCCTGCTGCTCTGTTAGCGGTATAAAGCTCCTTGCTTTGGCTGTGCACAGTCTGTGCTCTGTGGTATAGAGCCTGCTGCTCTGTTAGCGGTATAAAGCTCCTTGCTTTGGCTGTGCAAAGTCTGTGCTCTGTGGTATAGAGCCTGCTGCTCTGTTAGCGGTATAAAGCTCCTTGCTTTGGCTGTGCACAGTCTGTGCTCTGTGGTATAGAGCCTGCTGCTCTGTTAGCGGTATAAAGCTCCTTGCTTTGGCTGTGCACAGTCTGTGCTCTGTGGTATAGAGCCTGCTGCTCTGTTAGCGGTATAAAGCTCCTTGCTTTGGCTGTGCACAGTCTGTGCTCTGTGGTATAGGGCCTGCTGCTCTGTTAGCGGTATAAAGCTCCTTGCTTTGGCTGTGCACAGTCTGTGCTCTGTGGTATAGAGCCTGCTGCTCTGTTAGCGGTATAAAGCTCCTTGCTTTGGCTGTGCACAGTCTGTGCTCTGTGGTATAGGGCCTGCTGCTCTGTTAGCGGTATAAAGCTCCTTGCCCTATAAAGGCTGTGTAAGCAGTGGCTTCTATGCTGTCCTCACGGTATATAGGATCCGTTTTTTACTATTCTGGACCCAAAGGGTTCACGCTGGGTAACGTATGGCCAGACAGCTTAACTCGTTCCTTTTACAAGCACCACAAGTTCTTTGTCTTTTCTTACTTTATTGGAAAGCAGCAGGTATACAAAGTTACTTGTAGATGGTGGTGTAATGAGAGAGGGCTTCTCTACAGTGAGGGTGCTTATAGTGGGAAAAAAGTAAACAACGATACTCTTACCAAGAGGTGGAAGGCAGGAGTAGTGCTTACTTAGCCTGCTGAGGTAGAAAGAAAGGAAATGGAGGGTGTCTCACAGGAACGGAGACTGGGCTGAATAAACTGTGAATACAGGCAGGGGGAATAGTCCACTATGCCAGGGGAATTCATAGCAACCAACTCCAGCAAGCTAGGAGATAGAGAAAATATCTAAAGTATCCATTTCCACCTGCACTGGGAATTATAACTGCAGGGAAAACAAAATTAAATAAAGTGCTAGCAGGCAGAGCTGCAAAGAAAGGGGGGAGGAACAGGGGGCTACAGAGATAGACATTCCTGTTCCAGGACAGAAACGTTGGGTTTCTTGATGTTCTTGTTCATGGTCCCAAGGCTCAACAAAGTATCCGGCCGTTCCTCCTTCTCTTACCGTGCACCCCAAAACTGGAACAACCTACCGGAGACTCTCACATCCACCACCAGTCTAAGTTCTTTCAAATCTAAGGCTGTCTCACATTTTAATCTGGTCTGTAACTGTTTCATACGCTCATAATATATATTATCTGTAACTGTGCATGCAATGTCTTGTATACAGTATAATGTATACCCTGCTCATTTATGTAACTGTACTTGTAACCATGTATTATTTGTCTTACTCTGTGCCCAGGACATACTTGAAAAGGAGAGGTAACTCTCAATGTATTACTTCCTGGTAACACATTTTATAAATAAATACATTTTTGTAAATAAATTGATGTACCACTATTTTCACTAATACACTTTGTGAAGTTTTCTAAAATTGAGTGCTGTCTCTTGCTTTACCAGATCTCGGAACGGTAACATATGTCTATATTATCCATATGGGACAAGCACCTACAGCCTATCAGCACCCATGGAGTGCCAACTGTTCTATTTGACTATATATATATATATATATATATATATATATATATATATATATATATATATATATATATGTAATGGTTTTTCTGGACCCTCCTGACCACCCAATCTCAGATTGGCCCCTGTGGTCTAACCGGTCCCCATTACATGGATGTGTCTGGTGGTGCACCTGTTGGCTACAGGACTCCTGAGTCTCCCGCATGATGTTGGTGGGGATATCAGCAAGACAGGCAGCTGAGGTAGTGTGCTTAGAGTCCTACCTACATACAATGCAGCGCCTCCACCTCATCAGGATCTCTGCGTCCGCAGGGAGATGGGTCTGATGAGGAAATCCTTCTTGGTGCCTTCCTCTGCTGAGTAACTCCACACTCACACATGAGGGTTTTGATGAATAAGGGCATCTTTATTGCAGGTTCAGGCAGACTGCCCCTTGCAGCGGTCAGCTTAGCCGCTCATTCTTCCACAGCACTGACTTTTAGAAGATTCTGCCCTCCCAATGGAGTTGGATCACCTCTCCCCTCAGGGAGATCACCACCTGTGCCAGGTCCCTGGACACATTGTAGACACTCTCTTGGTGCCTGCCAGCCTTACTGCTGCAGACCTTGATTAACCTTAAACTGCTTACTATAGAACCATACTCTTGAACACTAACGTTGGGCAGTGATGTGTCTTATATAACTTAGGGAATAGCCACACCTCCTGTGTCAGTAACAGTGGACACAGAGTATGTTACCACTCCCCTGGTGTACATATGACACCTCACCAGGGTGTGAGGGCAAAGCTCCATGATTAATGCTGGCAATCCTGTATACTTACCAGGTTTACTGCCAGCATGAGAGAGAACTGTATACCATTTTTAAACATGGCTACATTCTTCCCCTGGTGAACCCCAATGACCCGACTGGGACTTAAATTTGTTGTATTTATTGATGGTTTTGTTTTGGTGTTTTAATTGTTAATTGTGGTATTTATTTTGGATTGGATTAATTGATTGTTGGTAATTTTGTTCTGTTTACTTCTTTATTTGTTTTTATTTTGTGATTGTTTTGATTGCATTGGATCTTGTGTTAAATGATGCCCATATTATATGGTTATGATGTACCCACTGTGCCATTCAATTGTTTTATTGGCCTTTGTTATCTATTTAGTTGGCTATGCAATCTGTTTTATTTTGCAATGCAATGTGTTTTATTTTGCAATGTAATGTGTTTTATTTGGGCCTGTTTTTTAATTCCTTCACCATTTCTTGCTATAGTGCTAAATCATGCACATATTATATGAGCATGATGTACCCACTGTGCCAATGAATGGGTGAAGGATGGGGGTAGTTGCCGGGGGTGGGTGGTTAGGCCTCCTGGGTGGGTAGTGACAGAGGGTGGGTTAATCCCTTAATTACTATTGCGGCTACTAACCGCTAAGGTGATAAAGGGGTCAGGGCACATTGTCTTTTTTTTATGTACTGTATTGTTTCTGGCAATGGAGGACATGGACAGTGATGAGGATGAGGACGGCCTTCATCGTGGCAGCCTGGCAGGGGGTGAGTGCAAGATGTATTTACTTTATTTATGCTGCTTAATGTTGGCCATATCTGGATAATAGTAATTTTGGCCATTATTGTACTGTAAGTGTTAGAGGTCGGGGGGGGGGGGCGCACGATTGGTAACGCAGGCCAGTGGGGACCCCCAGACACCTGCGGGGATCACCTGAGGGCCCCAGACACCCGCGGGGATCACCCAAGGGCCCCGGACACCCACCGGCCTGTTATATTAATGGTGTGTTGAAAAAAAGGTAAACAATGCTTTTCTGACTTTCTCCATTTCTTTTGCGCCAGCCTTTAGCTGGTGCAAAAATCTGGCGTGCTTTTAGAGTCCGATTCACTTATGACTGCTTAGTGAATCACGCTGATTGGCAAAAATCAGCGCGTTTGCCGTTTATTGTCTGATCGGACGCATTTTTTTCCCATGGCTGAAAAAATGCCCTTTGAGGCCGAAAAAGCGCTGTTATCACTGCTTAGTGAATCGCGCAGCAGGCAGGATCTGTCTTAAAAGCCATTTATCGGTTTTAAAAGCAGTTATCACTGCTTAGTGAATCCCCCCTTGTGTTTAACTATAAAATGAAGTGATTGTTTAAAGTCTTCCCAGCAAACCACGAGACAGGATATGTCAGGGACGTGCATCAGTGCTGATAAATCACGATGCATGCGGAGTCTGGAAAATGTTATTTTGTGAAAATAGGAAATATGAACATGAAGTTTTTACATGAAGAGTTTACAATGTAACTTTTGTCACTGGAAGCACTGGCAAAGTATAAGGTTATACTGGTTATCAGCATCGGGGGCCAGTTAAACATTAAACAAAGTAATTTGTTCATGGAAACGGTATTCAGCAGATAATCTGTGCACCTTGTGTAGCAGGACCCACGTACGTGTATTATATGCAGATAATCTGTGCACCTTGTGTAGCAGGGCCCACGTACGTGTATTATATGCAGATAATCTGTGCACCTTGTGTAGCAGGGCCCACGTACGTGTATTATATGCAGATAATCTGTGCACCTTGTGTAGCAGGACCAACGTACGTGTATTATATGCAGATAATCTGTGCACCTTGTGTAGCAGGGCCCACGTACGTGTATTATATGCAGATAATCTGTGCACCTTGTGTAGCAGGACCCACGTACGTGTATTATATGCAGATAATCTGTGCACCTTGTGTAGCAGGACCCACGTACGTGTATTATATGCAGATAATCTGTGCACCTTGTGTAGCAGGGCCCACGTACGTGTATTATATGCAGATAATCTGTGCACCTTGTGTAGCAGCGCCCACGTACGTGTATTATATGCAGATAATCTGTGCACCTTGTGTAGCAGGGCCCACGTACGTGTATTATATGCAGATAATCTGTGCACCTTGTGTAGCAGGACCAACGTACGTGTATTATATGCAGATAATCTGTGCACCTTGTGTAGCAGGACCCACGTACGTGTATTATATGCAGATAATCTGTGCACCTTGTGTAGCAGGACCCACGTACGTGTATTATATGCAGATAATCTGTGCACCTTGTGTAGCAGGACCCACGTACGTGTATTATATGCAGATAATCTGTGCACCTTGTGTAGCAGGACCCACGTACATGTATTATATGCAGATAATCTGTGCACCTTGTGTAGCAGGGCCCACGTACGTGTATTATATGCAGATAATCTGTGCACCTTGTGTAGCAGGACCCACGTACGTGTATTATATGCAGATAATCTGTGCACCTTGTGTAGCAGGACCCACGTACGTGTATTATATGCAGATAATCTGTGCACCTTGTGTAGCAGGACCCACGTACGTGTATTATATGCAGATAATCTGTGCACCTTGTGTAGCAGGGCCCACGTACGTGTATTATATGCAGATAATCTGTGCACCTTGTGTAGCAGGACCCACGTACGTGTATTATATGCAGATAATCTGTGCACCTTGTGTAGCAGGACCCACGTACGTGTATTATATGCAGATAATCTGTGCACCTTGTTTAGCAGGACCCACGTACGTGTATTATATGCAGATAATCTGTGCACCTTGTGTAGCAGGGCCCACGTACGTGTATTATATGCAGATAATCTGTGCACCTTGTGTAGCAGGACCCACGTACGTGTATTATATGCAGATAATCTGTGCACCTTGTGTAGCAGGACCCACGTACGTGTATTATATGCAGATAATCTGTGCACCTTGTGTAGCAGGACCCACGTACGTGTATTATATGCAGATAATCTGTGCACCTTGTGTAGCAGGGCCCACGTACGTGTATTATATGCAGATAATCTGTGCACCTTGTGTAGCAGGGCCCACGTACGTGTATTATATGCAGATAATCTGTGCACCTTGTGTAGCAGGGCCCACGTACGTGTATTATATGCAGATAATCTGTGCACCTTGTGTAGCAGGACCCACGTACGTGTATTATATGCAGATAATCTGTGCACCTTGTGTAGCAGGACCCACGTACGTGTATTATATGCAGATAATCTGTGCACCTTGTGTAGCAGGACCCACGTACGTGTATTATATGCAGATAATCTGTGCACCTTGTGTAGCAGGACCCACGTACGTGTATTATATGCAGATTTAAGTGCTGAGTAGATACTTGTTTTCCTCAGACCTGCCGGTCTAGGCTATTGTGGATATGTCAGGGACATGCATCAGTGCTGATAAATCACGATGCATGCGGAGTCTGGAAAATGTTATTTTGTGAAAATAGGAAATATGAACATGAAGTTTTTACATGAAGAGTTTACAATGTAACTTTTGTCACTGGAAGCACTGGCAAAGTATAAGGTTATACTGGTTATCAGCATCGGGGGCCAGTTAAACATTAAACAAAGTAATTTGTTCATGGAAACGGTATTCAGCAGATAATCTGTGCACCTTGTGTAGCAGGACCCACGTACGTGTATTATATGCAGATAATCTGTGCACCTTGTGTAGCAGGGCCCACGTACGTGTATTATATGCAGATAATCTGTGCACCTTGTGTAGCAGGGCCCACGTACGTGTATTATATGCAGATAATCTGTGCACCTTGTGTAGCAGGACCAACGTACGTGTATTATATGCAGATAATCTGTGCACCTTGTGTAGCAGGACCCACGTACGTGTATTATATGCAGATAATCTGTGCACCTTGTGTAGCAGGGCCCACGTACGTGTATTATATGCAGATAATCTGTGCACCTTGTGTAGCAGGACCCACGTACGTGTATTATATGCAGATAATCTGTGCACCTTGTGTAGCAGGGCCCACGTACGTGTATTATATGCAGATAATCTGTGCACCTTGTGTAGCAGGGCCCACGTACGTGTATTATATGCAGATAATCTGTGCACCTTGTGTAGCAGGACCAACGTACGTGTATTATATGCAGATAATCTGTGCACCTTGTGTAGCAGCGCCCACGTACGTGTATTATATGCAGATAATCTGTGCACCTTGTGTAGCAGGACCCACGTACGTGTATTATATGCAGATAATCTGTGCACCTTGTGTAGCAGGACCCACGTACATGTATTATATGCAGATAATCTGTGCACCTTGTGTAGCAGGGCCCACGTACGTGTATTATATGCAGATAATCTGTGCACCTTGTGTAGCAGGGCCCACGTACGTGTATTATATGCAGATAATCTGTGCACCTTGTGTAGCAGGACCCACGTACGTGTATTATATGCAGATAATCTGTGCACCTTGTGTAGCAGGGCCCACGTACATGTATTATATGCAGATAATCTGTGCACCTTGTGTAGCAGGACCCACGTACGTGTATTATATGCAGATAATCTGTGCACCTTGTGTAGCAGGACCCACGTACGTGTATTATATGCAGATAATCTGTGCACCTTGTGTAGCAGGACCCACGTACGTGTATTATATGCAGATAATCTGTGCACCTTGTGTAGCAGGACCCACGTACGTGTATTATATGCAGATAATCTGTGCACCTTGTGTAGCAGGGCCCACGTACGTGTATTATATGCAGATAATCTGTGCACCTTGTGTAGCAGGACCCACGTACGTGTATTATATGCAGATAATCTGTGCACCTTGTGTAGCAGGACCCACGTACGTGTATTATATGCAGATAATCTGTGCACCTTGTGTAGCAGGGCCCACGTACGTGTATTATATGCAGATAATCTGTGCACCTTGTGTAGCAGGACCCACGTACGTGTATTATATGCAGATAATCTGTGCACCTTGTGTAGCAGGACCCACGTACGTGTATTATATGCAGATAATCTGTGCACCTTGTGTAGCAGGACCCACGTACGTGTATTATATGCAGATAATCTGTGCACCTTGTGTAGCAGGGCCCACGTACGTGTATTATATGCAGATAATCTGTGCACCTTGTGTAGCAGGGCCCACGTACGTGTATTATATGCAGATAATCTGTGCACCTTGTGTAGCAGGGCCCACGTACGTGTATTATATGCAGATAATCTGTGCACCTTGTGTAGCAGGACCCACGTACGTGTATTATATGCAGATAATCTGTGCACCTTGTGTAGCAGGACCAACGTACGTGTATTATATGCAGATAATCTGTGCACCTTGTGTAGCAGGGCCCACGTACGTGTATTATATGCAGATAATCTGTGCACCTTGTGTAGCAGGACCCACGTACGTGTATTATATGCAGATAATCTGTGCACCTTGTGTAGCAGGACCCACGTACGTGTATTATATGCAGATAATCTGTGCACCTTGTGTAGCAGGACCCACGTACGTGTATTATATGCAGATAATCTGTGCACCTTGTGTAGCAGGACCCACGTACGTGTATTATATGCAGATAATCTGTGCACCTTGTTTAGCAGGACCCACGTACGTGTATTATATGCAGATAATCTGTGCACCTTGTGTAGCAGGACCCACGTACGTGTATTATATGCAGATAATCTGTGCACCTTGTGTAGCAGGACCCACGTACGTGTATTATATGCAGATAATCTGTGCACCTTGTGTAGCAGGACCCACGTACGTGTATTATATGCAGATAATCTGTGCACCTTGTGTAGCAGGACCAACGTACGTGTATTATATGCAGATAATCTGTGCACCTTGTGTAGCAGGGCCCACGTACGTGTATTATATGCAGATAATCTGTGCACCTTGTGTAGCAGGACCCACGTACGTGTATTATATGCAGATAATCTGTGCACCTTGTGTAGCAGGACCCACGTACGTGTATTATATGCAGATAATCTGTGCACCTTGTGTAGCAGGACCCACGTACGTGTATTATATGCAGATAATCTGTGCACCTTGTGTAGCAGGACCCACGTACGTGTATTATATGCAGATAATCTGTGCACCTTGTGTAGCAGGACCCACGTACGTGTATTATATGCAGATAATCTGTGCACCTTGTGTAGCAGGACCCACGTACGTGTATTATATGCAGATAATCTGTGCACCTTGTTTAGCAGGACCCACGTACGTGTATTATATGCAGATAATCTGTGCACCTTGTGTAGCAGGGCCCACGTACGTGTATTATATGCAGATAATCTGTGCACCTTGTGTAGCAGGACCCACGTACGTGTATTATATGCAGATAATCTGTGCACCTTGTGTAGCAGGGCCCACGTACGTGTATTATATGCAGATAATCTGTGCACCTTGTGTAGCAGGACCCACGTACGTGTATTATATGCAGATAATCTGTGCACCTTGTGTAGCAGGACCCACGTACGTGTATTATATGCAGATAATCTGTGCACCTTGTGTAGCAGGACCCACGTACGTGTATTATATGCAGATAATCTGTGCACCTTGTGTAGCAGGACCCACGTACGTGTATTATATGCAGATAATCTGTGCACCTTGTGTAGCAGGGCCCACGTACGTGTATTATATGCAGATAATCTGTGCACCTTGTGTAGCAGGACCCACGTACGTGTATTATATGCAGATAATCTGTGCACCTTGTGTAGCAGGACCCACGTACGTGTATTATATGCAGATAATCTGTGCACCTTGTGTAGCAGGACCCACGTACGTGTATTATATGCAGATAATCTGTGCACCTTGTGTAGCAGGACCCACGTACGTGTATTATATGCAGATAATCTGTGCACCTTGTGTAGCAGGACCCACGTACGTGTATTATATGCAGATAATCTGTGCACCTTGTGTAGCAGGACCCACGTACGTGTATTATATGCAGATAATCTGTGCACCTTGTTTAGCAGCGCCCACGTACGTGTATTATATGCAGATAATCTGTGCACCTTGTGTAGCAGGGCCCACGTACGTGTATTATATGCAGATAATCTGTGCACCTTGTGTAGCAGGACCCACGTACGTGTATTATATGCAGATAATCTGTGCACCTTGTGTAGCAGGGCCCACGTACGTGTATTATATGCAGATAATCTGTGCACCTTGTGTAGCAGGACCCACGTACGTGTATTATATGCAGATAATCTGTGCACCTTGTGTAGCAGGACCCACGTACGTGTATTATATGCAGATAATCTGTGCACCTTGTGTAGCAGGACCCACGTACGTGTATTATATGCAGATAATCTGTGCACCTTGTGTAGCAGGACCCACGTACGTGTATTATATGCAGTTAATCTGTGCACCTTGTGTAGCAGGACCCACGTACGTGTATTATATGCAGATAATCTGTGCACCTTGTGTAGCAGGACCCACGTACGTGTATTATATGCAGATTTAAGTGCTGAGTAGATACTTGTTTTTCCTCAGACCTGCCGGTCTAGGCTTTTGTAGGGAATTGATTGTCTTTTCCCTGCATACTCAGATTTAGCTTTGAACTATGAGTACATCTTCTAGCGCAGGGTTTCCCAAACTTTTTTTTCCGTGACCCGGTTATTTTTGAACTTCTCCTTCGTGACCCACTAAAAAATGTATCGGCTATAGGGCCTGCACAGACACACACACAGCCACTGATACACACACACAGCCACTGATACACACAGAGACACACAGCCACTGATACACACACACACACACACACACACACACTGATACACACACACAGAGCCACTGATACACACACACACGCAGCCACTGACAGACACGCAGCCACTGACAGACACTCAGCCACTGACAGACACGAACTGATACACACACGCAGCCACTGACACACACGCAGCCACACAGAGACACTGCTACACACAGACACACACACAGACACTGCTACACACACACAAACACACACACAGACACTGATACACACACAGATACTGATACACACACACAGATACTGATACACACACAGACACTGATACACACACAGACACTGACACACACACACACACAGACACTGATACACACACACACACACAGATACAGATACACACACACTCACTCTCCCCTATACGCACACAGACACAAACAGTGAATTACAGGCAATGACAGATGTGGGTGGGTGGGAGGGGAGGGGGCCAGGGACTTAGGGGGCCAGGGACTTAGGGGAGGGCCCCAGGGACTTAGGGGAGGGGGCCAGGGACTGGGTGGGTGTGTGGGAGGGGAGGGGGCCAGGGACTGGGTTGGCCAGGGACTGGGTGGGTGGGTGGGAGGGGAGGGGGCCAGGGACTGGGTGGGTGCATCTGAGGGGAGGGGGCCAGGGACTGGGTGGGTGGGTGTTAGGAGAGGGGGCCAGGGACTGGGTGGGGAGGGGGCCATGGACTGGGTGGGTGGGAGGGGAGGGGGCCAGGGACTGGGTGGATGGGAGGGGAGGGGGCCAGGGAGACTTTGGGAGGGGGCCAGGGACTGGGTGGGTGGTCGGGGGCCAGGGACTTAGGGGAGGGGGCCAGGGACTGGGTGGGTGGGAGGGGGCCAGGGACTTGGGGCCCAGGGACACTAGGGGCCCAGGGACTGGGTGGGTGGGTGGGAGGGGGCCATGGACTGGGTGGGTGGGTGGGAGGGGAGGGGGCCAGGGACTGGTTGGGTGGGTGGGAGGGGAGGGGGCCAGGGACTGGGTGGGTGCATCTGAGGGGAGGGGGCCAGGGACTGGGTGGGTGTTAGGAGAGGGGGCCAGGGACTGGGTGGGGAGGGGGCCAGGGACTGGGTGGGTGGGAGGGGAGGGGGCCAGGGACTTGAGGGGGCCAGGGACACTTTGGGAGGGGGCCAGGGACTGGGTGGGTGGTCGGGGCCAGGGACTGGGTGGGTGGTCGGGGGCCAGGGACTGGGTGGGTGGGTGGGAGGGGAGGGGGCCAGGGACTGGGTGGGTTGGAGGGGGCCAGGGACTTGGGGCCCAGGGACACTAGGGGCCCAGGGACTGGGTAGGTGGGAGGGGCCCAGTGACTGGGTGGGTGGGAGGGGGCCAGGGACTGGGTGGGTGGGAGGGGGCCAGGGACACTTGGGGGCCAGGGACCTTAGGGGGCCAGGGACTGGGTTGGTTGGTGAGGGGGCCAGGGACTGGGTGGGTGGGAGCTTGGGGGCCAGGGACTGAGTGGGTGGGAGGGGGCCAGGGACTGGATGGGAGGGAGGGGGCCAGGGACTGGGTGTGTGGGAGGGAGGGGGCCAGGGACTGGGTGGGTGGGAGGGAGGGGGCAAGGGACTGGGTGGGTGGGAGGGGGCCAGGAACTGGGTGGGAGGGATGGGGCCAGGGACTGGGTGGGTGGGAGGGGGAGGGCAGGGACACTTGGGTGGGAGTGGGGGGGCAGGGACACTTGGGTGGGAGGGGGGGGCAGGGACACTTGGGTGGGAGGGGGGGGCAGGGACCCTTGGGTGGGAGGCAGTGACTGGGTCGGTGGGAGACAGTGACTGGGTGGGAGAGAGTCACTGAGTCACAGTGACTGGGTGGGGTGACTTACCTTGCCGCCGGACGCTTTCCCCTGCTGCCCCCGATATCCCCTGCTGCCCCCGATATCCCCTGCTGCCCAGGACGGGAGGTGGGCTTGGGGGCACAGGAGATGGGATCGGAGGGGGTGCCATGGGAGGTGAGCTCGGGAAGCTGGCCGCGGGGGGAAGCAGGCCGCAGTAGGAGCTTGTATTTCACCCCTCCGTCACACGTAACGTGCGGGCCGCAGAGGAGCTGGTACTTCCTCCTCCGTCCCACGTTGGGAGCAGGGGGGAGGAAGGGAGCGGGCCCTGCTTGCCCTGCGCATGCGCGTGGGACCACGGGGGGAATCGCCGCCATTTTTTTAACTTGAGCGGGGGTGGGGGGGGGGGGGGGGGAGACACCGCGCGGCCAGCCTCGCTGTGACCCGGCAATTTTGGTGCCGTGGCCCGGTGCCGGGTCGCGACCCACCATTTGGGAAATGCTGTACTAGATATTGAGTATTTGTTTAGGCTACTAACCATGTGCACAATTGTATTGTATAGTGTGTAGCCCTGGGTAAGTTTGGGCTATGATTCTTTCTCCTCCTGTGCAGTAATCCCTGGTAAGGGCAGGTTTGCCAGGAGTAATCATGGGTTTTCCCCACACACATGCTGTGCAGTGAGTCAGTGAAGATAGTGTCATCAGGCTCTGTGTCCAATCACAGCGACACAGGGGTGGTGCTTATTGGAACTACTTACTGCATAGCACTTCCTGAATTTACCCTAACTAGACTGCGCAGGGCTCTGCCAGTCTGAGGCCTTCCATTAGGGGAGCGGAGGGGGTTCATTCCTCTTATCTCGCTAGGAGATAAGGGAAGAGCTAGGACAGCTTCTAGGGCCCTGACTAGGAGTGATTGTCCAGGGACTTCCTTCAGGTGACAACCTATTGATGTGCGGCTGAAGCAACTTGCTGCAAGATGGGCAGTCTGCCGTGTGTTGGAGAAATAAAGTATATCCTTGAATCAACATACTTCTTGCCTGAGCCTGGAATCATTCAGGGAGAAGTTAAAGAGAGAAGTTCTCCTGCAGAGATTCCTCCCTACCAGTCTGGGGATCTGTTGGAGATGGAGGCGCTGTACCAGAGTATTACTCAGCTCTACCTCAAAAGCCTGTCCTGATATCCCCTATACCATCGCTGGAGACTCAGGGCCCCCTGTTGCCAGCAGGCTTGCACCACCTTAGACACCGTAACCAGTACACCATTTCCCCTAGGGTACCCAACATGAGATTGGGAGGGGGGGGGGGGGGGGGAAACAGGGTTACAGTGTATTCTCTTTACCATTAGAGTTTAGTGCGTAGATTTTCGTGTACATTGCTTTGTGTCTATCTGAGGGCGTTTAGCCTTTTAGAAGTAATTTTATGTTTTAGTTTGTCTAATAAATGTTGTATTTTTTGGTATACTCTGAGTGCTTCTTTTGGAGGTTCTTTGTTCTGTATATATATATATATAGCCACTTGTGAGCACATTCACATGTCTTAGACAGGTATGCAGCCCTGCCTTTCAACCATTATCACCTCGCATACAGTGCTCCCACTGCAGCAAGGGATTCTGGGGAATGACATGCAAACGAGCACACAATGTGTCACCTTTTGTCTGGAATATCCATTCACATGGAGCCCATTTAAGCTGATGCATCACCGTTCACACAGCTTTTAAGCACAGCATGGGACTAGCAAAGCAAGTACAAACCACTCACCGACATGTTTCAACCTTGATGGGTATCATCAGTATGAGGTTGGGAACAGTCCCATGCTGTGTTTAAAAGCTGTGTGAACTTGATGGACGTACGTCTTTTTTCAACCTCATCTACTATGTAACTATATGTAACTATGTATAGCCTGGAGCTCCCGTGGCTCCTGGAGACCCCCCTCCCCTGGCCCAGCTCGATCGCGGGTGCTGAATGACCCGACGGCTGCTTCCAAGGATGGGGGCTGGAGCAGGGAGCAGCGCGGCTTCTCCTACCTGCGGCCGGTTGCCGGGGACGCGATCGGGCCATTGCTAAGGCCACAATCGCGTCTCTAAGGTCCCGGTGGCCGGTGAAGCAGGGCGCCGCCATTGCGCTGCGGGTTGCGCATGTGCAGGGCCCCGATAGTGTAGGGAGAGCCCCAGAGACAGGGATAGCTCGTGCGAGAGTAGGGACAGCTCAGGGAAGATAGAGGCGGCCCGGGAAAGCTTGCGCATGCGCAGGGCAGGGGAGAGAAAGCCCACGAACCCCTAGCCTACCAGGGAAGCCTCTGAGCTGGGACTACATATCCCAAGAGCCTTTGCGCGCCCCACGTGACACCAGGGAGCCAATAGGGCTTAGGGAGCCCAGGAGAAATAGATACATTTGGCGGGCTTACAGACAGCAGTCAGAGAGAAACGGGAGTCAGAGGCAGAGCAGTGAGAGACCAGAGCAGCCCAAGGAAGGAGGTAGGGTACAGGAGTTCAGGACTCGCTGTACTAGGCCAGCACCCCCTGGGTCTGAGGTAGCTTAGTACTCTGATATAGAGAGAGTGTTGCCAGGGATTACTCTAGAGAGAGGGACCCTGTCACTCAGGAGTTATAGTTGGAGCAAGGGATCTGTGAGGGAAGGCAGGGCGCGGGGAGCGAGTACAGCTCCTGCGGCCCTATAGGTACCTGCACCCCAGATAGGCTCCAATCCCCCAAGGTAGTGGGATAATTGCTGAGGGAGGCCCAAGATTGGGACACTGCCCTTAGTTTAGAGTGCTGCTTTGTCAGAGTCACAGCGGTCAGTGCTGTGAGGTCTGGCAGGCAGGCACCTAGTTGACAGCACGTTGGCTGTCAGCATTAGTGAGGCTGTAGGGACGTGGGTAGTTAGGGGAGTGGGACAGGTCCTTAACCCCTTTAGGCCCATAGGAGTTCACCAAGCCACTACAGGTTGCTGTACTATAGGGACGGCCTATAGTGTAGCACGTGCCCCTTAGGAAGATAGGGACACAGTGAAGAGTGCTGTTCCGTGAAGCGGTTGGACCCACGTTGGGGTCCACAGAGACTGTTCCGGAGTGGGACCGCTCTAGCGGTCCACGTGCAAGGAGTTCGGTTGGAGGATCAGAAGGAGGTATCGCCCGACTGATCCTTTGCGAAGCCAGTTGCTGATCCGAGTACCGGAGTGCTCGGCAGGTATCTGAATCATAAGTGCACCACCGGGCCCTTAGATTAAACTGTGACTGCGCAGTCACCCATTGACTCTCTGTAAGAGTGCGGGACATTGGGTGGGGTTTCTCTGGACACTGGGTGGGCTCACTTAGTGTTGGGGAAGCGTCCTGCGTGACGCAGTAGGTGTCTCCTCTAGAGAGGGACACAGGTTATGTTATGCATGTGATAGGTTATTCTTACATGTGAGTAAAATCACTAGTTATTATACCTTCATGTCTATGTGATCATTATTGTGTTATTGTGATTGGCCTGCGAGGAACCACTCCCCCTCTGGTGGGAGCCATCGCAGGTGGAGGCGCTGCATCGTTCGTTATTGTAAGTATTATCCCTAGTGTAATTGCCCCAGGTTTCCCCGTGGCGGAAGCTCAGCCCTCCTGTGAGCCAACAGGTATGCACCACACCGAGTAACAATATATGTTTCCTGCACCCACACAGTAGAATCTGCGATTGGGGGGGATATACCCGTTACATATGTAAAATAAAGAAATAATCACAGACGTAGACGAAGAAGATGATGGAAGATTAAAGAAAGAAGAATTTGGTTACCTGTCCTGGATCTTCACGTGAATGGTGTTGGATTGAGTTTCATGACGTCACGGTACGAGAGCTTTCTGATTCCCCAGGATTTGGAGGCCTAACGATTCTAAAGGTAACGTAAATATTAAGTGTATGTACTTTTATTTTTACAGGTTTTTTGATTGCATTTTTTTGTTTGTATTTTTTTCATTGCCCATTGACTGCTAATCTATTAATCTGTGCCTGTTTAGGGTACAGGTGAATACAGTGGTAGCCAATGCATTTTTGGCCAAATGCATTTCTTCTATTGACTGTTATATTCTTTATTTCTGTTTATTGTTTAGATTAAATTGTTTTGAAATGTGATTTTTTTTAATTTACAGATTGGTTCGCGTTTTTATTTTATGATGTATTTTGGTGGCTACTGGCTTTAATTTATGTGTTGCCTAGAGGTTGTAATAATTAATTGTTGTTTTGGTTACCGCTTTTATATATTAAATGTATTGTTTCACTAGTGGTATGATTTATGTAATTGATTGCCTAGTGGTTTTAATTATTTTATTGATTGCCTAGCGGTTTTATTTCTTTAATTGATTGGCTAGTGGTTTTATTTAGGTAATTGCTTGGTTGGCTAGTGGTTTTAATTTTTATTTCTAGGGGTTGAGGTGCTTGTTGTATGTTTTATTATTGTGTATTTTGGACATTCATTATTTTGTATTAGGGTGACTGCTATAGTAGCTTTTCATGCCCATGTTATAGGGGTATGATGTACTACTATGCCACTCAATGGGTACAGGGTGGGTATAGTGGGTCCGGGGTAGGTGGTTAGGCCTCCCGGGTGGGTAGTGGGGGAGGGTGGGTTAACCACAAAATTACTATAATTAAGGGGTTAGGGGATATTAGGGGCCATTAGATTGTATTTTTGAATGTATTCTTTCTGGCAACGGAGGACATGGTTCTGCAGTATGCTGCCGAGGACGCCTTTCATAATGGCAGGGGTAAGTAGAACGATTTTTATTTACCCTATTTCCTCGATTCTAAGACACACCTTTTTTTCGATTTTGACATGTCTGAGATCGGTTTGCATCTTAGAATCGATGTATTAAAAAAATTAGTGTTTACAGCACTAACCCCCTCTTTTTACTTATCATATTTCAGGAGAGATCCCATGTCCAGAGGAGGACGAAGCGGGTGGCGGGAGTGTGGTAAGTGTATGGTGGGAGTGTGGCAGGTGTACGGCGGGAGTGTGGTAAGTGTGTGGCGGGTGCACAGCGGGAGTGTGGCGGGTGTACGGCGGGAGTGTGATAAGTGTACGGCGGTGAGTATGGTGGGTGTACGGCGGGAGTGTGGTAAGTGTACGGCGGGAGTGTGGTAAGTGTACGGCGGGAGTGTGGCAGGTGTACGGCGGGAGTGTGGCGGGTGTACGGCGGGAGTGTGGCGGGTGTACGACGGGAGTGTGGCAGGTGTACGGCGGGAGTGTGGCGGGTGTACGGCGGGAGTGTGGCAAGTGTACGGCGGGAGTGTGGCGGGTGTACGGCGGGAGTGTGGCAGGTGTACGGCGGGAGTGTGACGGGTGTACGGCGGGAGTGTGGCGGGTGTACGGTGGGAGTGTGGCCGGTGTACGGCGGGAGTGTGGCGGGTGTACGGCGGGAGTGTGGCGGGTGTACGGCGGGAGTGTGGCCGGTGTACGGTGTGAGTGTGGCAGGTGTACGGCGGGAGTGTGGCGGGTGTACGGCGGGAGTGTGGTGGGTGTACGGCGGGAGTGTGGCGGGTGTACGGTGGGAGTGTGGTAAGTGTACGGCGGGAGTGTGGCGGGTGTACGGCGGGAGTGTGGCAGGTGTACGGCGGGAGTGTGGCGGGTGTACGGCGGGAGTGTGGCGGGGTGTACGACGGGAGTGTGGCGGGTGTACGGCGGGAGTGTGGCGGGTGTACGGCGGGAGTGTGGCAAGTGTACGGCGGGAGTGTGGCGGGTGTACGGCGGGAGTGTGGCGGGTGTACGGCGGGAGTGTGGCAGGTGTACGGCGGGAGTGTGACGGGTGTACGGCGGGAGTGTGGCGGGTGTACGGTGGGAGTGTGGCCGGTGTACGGCGGGAGTGTGGCGGGTGTACGGCGGGAGTGTGGCGGGTGTACGGCGGGAGTGTGGCCGGTGTACGGTGTGAGTGTGGCAGGTGTACGGCGGGAGTGTGGCGGGTGTATGGCGGGAGTGTGGCGGGTGTACGGCGGGAGTGTGGCAGGTGTACGGCAGGAGTGTGGCGGGTGTACAGCGGGAGTGTGGCAAGTGTACGGCGGGAGTGTGGCAGTGTACGGCGGAAGTGTGGCGGGTGTACGGTGTGAGTGTGGCGGGTGTACGGCAGGAGTGTGGCGGGTGTACGGCGGGAGTGTGGTAAGTGTACGGCGGGAGTGTGGCGGGTGTACGGCGGGAGTGTGGCAGGTGTACGGCGGGAGTGTGGCGGGTGTACGGCGGGAGTGTGGCGGGTGTACGACGGGAGTGTGGCGGGTGTACGGCGGGAGTGTGGCGGGTGTACGGCGGGAGTGTGGCAAGTGTACGGCGGGAGTGTGGCGGGTGTACGGCGGGAGTGTGGCGGGTGTACGGCGGGAGTGTGGCAGGTGTACGGCGGGAGTGTGACGGGTGTACGGCGGGAGTGTGGCGGGTGTACGATGGGAGTGTGGCCGGTGTACGGCGGGAGTGTGGCGGGTGTACGGCGGGAGTGTGGCGGGTGTACGGCGGGAGTGTGGCCGGTGTACGGTGTGAGTGTGGCAGGTGTACGGCGGGAGTGTGGCGGGTGTATGGCGGGAGTGTGGCGGGTGTACGGCGGGAGTGTGGCGGGTGTACGGCAGGAGTGTGGCGGGTGTACAGCGGGAGTGTGGCAAGTGTACGGCGGGAGTGTGGCAGTGTACGGCGGAAGTGTGGCGGGTGTACGGTGTGAGTGTGGCGGGTGTACGGCAGGAGTGTGGCGGGTGTACGGCGGGAGTGTGGCGGGTGTACGGTGTGAGTGTGGCGGGTGTACGGCGGGAGTGTGGCGGGTGTACGGCGGGAGTGTGGTAAGTGTACGGCGGGAGTGTGGCGGGTGTACGGCGGGGAGTGTGGCGGGTGTACGGCGGGGAGTGTGGCAGGTGCATGGCAGGAGTGTGGTAAGTGTACAGCGGGAGTGTGGCGGGTGTACGGCGGGAGTGTGGCAGGTGTACGGCAGGAGTGTGGCCGGTGTATGGTGGGAGTGTGGCGGGTGTACGGGGGGAGTGTGGCGGGTGTACGGCGGGAGTGTGGCGGGTGTACGGCGGGAGTTTTGCGGGTGTACGGCGGGAGTGTGGTAAGTGTACGGCGGGAGCGTGGCGGGGTGTACGGCGGGAGTGTGGCAGGTGTACGGAGGGAGTGTGGCGGGTGTACGGCGGGAGTGTGGCGGGTGTACGGCGGGAGTTTTGCGGGTGTACGGCGGGAGTGTGGTAAGTGTACGGCGGGAGTGTGGCGGGTGTACGGCGGGAGTGTGGCAGGTGTACGGCGGGAGTGTGGCGGGTGTACGGCGGGAGTGTGGCGGGTGTACGGCGGGAGTGTGGTGGGTGTACGGCGGGTGTACGGTGGGAGTGTGGCGGGTGTACGGCGGGAGTGTGGCGGGTGTACGGCGGGAGTGTGGCAGGTGTACGGTGGGAGTGTGGCGGGTGTACGGTGGGAGTGTGGCGGGTGTACGGCGGGAGTGTGGCAGGTGTACGGCGGGAGTGTGGCGGGTGTACGGTGGGAGTGTGGCGGGTGTACGGTGGGAGTGTGGCAGGTGTACGGCGGGAGTGTGGCAGGTGAACGGCGGAAGTGTGGCGGGTGTACGGTGGGAGTGTGGCCGGTGTACGGCGGGAGTGTGGCGGGTGTACGGCGGGAGTGTGGCGGGTGTACGGCGGGAGTGTGGGCCGGTGTACGGTGTGAGTGTGGCAGGTGTACGTCGGGAGTGTGGCGGGTGTATGGCGGGAGTGTGGCGGGTGTACGGCGGGAGTGTGGCAGGTGTACGGCAGGAGTGTGGCGGGTGTACAGCGGGAGTGTGGCAAGTGTACGGCGGGAGTGTGGCAGTGTACGGCGGAAGTGTGGCGGGTGTACGGTGTGAGTGTGGCGGGTGTACGGCAGGAGTGTGGCGGGTGTACGGCGGGGAGTGTGGCGGGTGTACGGTGTGAGTGTGGCGGGTGTACGGCGGGAGTGTGGCGGGTGTACGGCGGGGAGTGTGGCCGGTGTACGGCGGGAGTGTGGCAGGTGCATGGCAGGAGTGTGGTAAGTGTACGGCGGGAGTGTGGCGGGTGTACGGCGGGAGTGTGGCGAGAGTGTGGCGGGTGTACGGCGGGAGTGTGGCAGGTGTACGGCAGGAGTGTGGCCGGTGTATGGTGGGAGTGTGGCGGGTGTACGGGGGGAGTTTGGCGGGTGTACGGCGGGAGTGTGGCGGGTGTACGGCGGGAGTTTTGCGGGTGTACGGCGGGAGTGTGGTAAGTGTACGGCGGGAGTGTGGCGGGTGTACGGCGGGAGTGTGGCGGGTGTACGGCGGAAGTGTGGCAGGTGTACGGCGGGAGTGTGGCGGGTGTACGGCGGGAGTGTGGCGGGTGTACGGCGGGAGTGTGGCGGGTGTACGGCGGGAGTGTGGCGGGTGTACGGCGGGTGTACGGTGGGAGTGTGGCGGGTGTACGGCGGGAGTGTGGCGGGTGTACGGCGGGAGTGTGGCAGGTGTACGGTGGGAGTGTGGCAGGTGTACGGTGGGAGTGTGGCGGGTGTACGGTGGGAGTGTGGCGGGTGTACGGCGGGAGTGTGGCAGGTGTACGGCGGGAGTGTGGCGGGTGTACGGCGGGAGTGTGGCGGGTGTACGGTGGGAGTGTGGCGGGTGTACGGTGGGAGTGTGGCGGGTGTACGGCGGGAGTGTGGCGGGTGTACGGCGGGAGTGTGGCAAGTGTACGGCGGGAGGGTGGTAAGTGTACAGCGGGAGGTGTGGCGGGTGTACGGCGGGAGTGTGGCGGGTGTACGGCGGGAGTGTGGCGGGTGTACGGCGGGAGTGTGGCGGGTGTACGGCGGGAGTGTGGCGGGTGTACGGTGGGAGTGTGGCGGGTGTACAGCGGGAGTGTGGCGGGTGTACGGCGGGAGTGTGGCAAGTGTACGGCGGGAGGGTGGTAAGTGTACAGCGGGAGTGTGGCGGGTGTACGGCGGGAGTGTGGCGGGTGTACGGCGGGAGGTGGCGGGTGTACGGCGGGAGTGTGGCGGGTGTACGGCGGGAGTGTGGCGGGTGTACGGCGGGAGTGTGGCGGGTGTACGGCGGGAGTGTGGCGGGTGTACGGCGGGAGTGTGGCGGGTGTACGGCGGGAGTGTGGTAAGTGTACGGTGGGAGTGTGGCGGGTGTACGGTGTGAGTGTGGCGGGTGTACGGCAGGAGTGTGGCGGGTGTACGGCGGGAGTGTGGCGGGTGTACGGCGGGAGTGTGGCGGGTGTACGGTGTGAGTGTGGCGGGTGTACGGCGGGAGTGTGGCGGATGTACGGCGGGAGTGTGGCCGGTGTACGGCGGGAGTGTGGCGGGTGTACGGCGGGAGTGTGGCAGGTGCATGGCAGGAGTGTGGTAAGTGTACGGCGGGGGTGTGGCGGGTGTACGGCGGGAGTGTGGCGAGAGTGTGGCGGGTGTACGGCGGGAGTGTGGCAGGTGTACGGCAGGAGTGTGGCCGGTGTATGGTGGGAGTGTGGCGGGTGTACGGGGGGAGTTTGGCGGGTGTACGGCGGGAGTGTGGCGGGTGTACGGCGGGAGTTTTGCGGGTGTACGGCGGGAGTGTGGTAAGTGTACGGCGGGAGTGTGGCGGGTGTATGGCGGGAGTGTGGCAGGTGTACGGCGGGAGTGTGGCGGGTGTACGGCGGGAGTGTGGCGGGTGTAAGGCGGGAGTGTGGCGGGTGTACGGCGGGAGTGTGGCGGGTGTACGGCGGGTGTACGGCGGGAGTGTGGCGGGTGTACGGCGGGAGTGTGGCGGGTGTACGGCGGGAGTGTGGCAGGTGTACGGTGGGAGTGTGGCAGGTGTACGGTGGGAGTGTGGCGGGTGTACGGTGGGAGTGTGGCGGGAGTGTGGCAGGTGTACGGCGGGAGTGTGGCGGGTGTACGGTTGGAGTGTGGCAGGTGAACGGCGGAAGTGTGGCGGGTGTACGGCGGGAGTGTGGCGGGTGTACGGCGGGAGTGTGGCGGGTGTACGGTGGGAGTGTGGCAGGTGTACGGCGGGAGTGTGGCAGGTGAACGGCGGAAGTGTGGCGGGTGTACGGCGGGAGTGTGGCGGGTGTACGGCGGGAGTGTGGCAGGTGTACGGCGGGAGTGTGGCGGGTGTACGGTGGGAGTGTGGCGGGTGTACGGCGGGAGTGTGGCGGGTGTACGGCGGGAGTGTGGCAGGTGTACGGCGGGAGTGTGGCGGGTGTACGGCGGGAGTGTGGCGGGTGTACGGCGGGAGTGTGGCAGGTGTACGGCGGGAGTGTGGTAAGTGTACAGCGGGAGTGTGGCGGGTGTACGGTGGGAGTGTGGCGGGTGTACGGCGGGAGTGTGGCGGGTGTACGGCGGGAGTGTGGTAAGTGTACAGCGGGAGTGTGGCGGGTGTACGGCGGGAGTGTGGCGGGTGTACGGCGGGAGTGTGGCGGGTGTACGGCGGGAGGTGTGGCGGGTGTACGGCGGGAGTGTGGCGGGTGTACGGCGGGAGTGTGGCGGGTGTACGGCGGGAGTGTGGCAGGTGTACGGTGGGAGTGTGGCAGGTGTACGGTGGGAGTGTGGCGGGTGTACGGTGGGAGTGTGGCGGGTGTACGGCGGGAGTGTGGCAGGTGTACGGCGGGAGTGTGGCGGGTGTACGGTGGGAGTGTGGCGGGTGTACGGTGGGAGTGTGGCAGGTGTACGGCGGGAGTGTGGCAAGTGAACGGCGGAAGTGTGGCGGGTGTACGGCGGGAGTGTGGCGGGTGTACGGCGGGAGTGTGGCGGGTGTACGGTGGGAGTGTGGCGGGTGTACGGTGGGAGTGTGGCGGGTGTACGGTGGGAGTGTGGCAGGTGTACGGCGGGAGTGTGGCAAGTGAACGGCGGAAGTGTGGGGCGGTGTGTGTACGGCGGGAGTGTGGCAGGTGTACGGCGGGAGTGTGGCGGGTGTACGGTGGGAGTGTGGCGGGTGTACGGTGGGAGTGTGGCAGGTGTACGGCGGGAGTGTGGCAAGTGAACGGCGGAAGTGTGGCGGGTGTACGGCGGGAGTGTGGCAGGTGTACGGCGGGAGTGTGGCGGGTGTACGGTGGGAGTGTGGCGGGTGTACGGCGGGAGTGTGGCAGGTGTACGGCGGGAGTGTGGCAGGTGTACGGCGGGAGTGTGGCGGGTGTACGGTGGGAGTGTGGCGGGTGTACGGTGGGAGTGTGGCGGGTGTACGGCGGGAGTGTGGCAGGTGTACGGCGGGAGTGTGGCGGGTGTACGGCGGGAGTGTGGCAAGTGTACGGCGGGAGGGTGGTAAGTGTACAGCGGGAGTGTGGCGGGTGTACGGTGGGAGTGTGGCGGGTGTACGGCGGGAGTGTGGCGGGTGTACGGCGGGAGTGTGGCGGGTGTACGGCGGGAGTGTGGCGGGTGTACGGCGGGAGTGTGGCGGGTGTACGGCGGGAGTGTGGCGGGTGTACGGCGGGAGTGTGGCGGGTGTACGGCGGGAGTGTGGCGGGTGTACGGCGGGAGTGTGGTAAGTGTACGGCGGGAGTGTGGCGAGTGTACGGTGTGAGTGTGGCGGGTGTACGGCAGGAGTGTGGCGGGTGTACGGCGGGAGTGTGGCGGGTCTTCGGTGTGAGTGTGGCGGGTGTACGGCGGGAGTGTGGCGGATGTACGGCGGGAGTGTGGTAAGTGTATGGCGGGAGTGTGGCGGGTGTACGGCGGGAGTGTGGCCGGTGTACGGCGGGAGTGTGGCGGGTGTACGGCGGGAGTGTGGCAGGTGCATGGCAGGAGTGTGGTAAGTGTACGGCGGGGGTGTGGCGGGTGTACGGCGGGAGTGTGGCGAGAGTATGGCGGGTGTACGGCGGGAGTGTGGCGAGAGTGTGGCGGGTGTACGGCGGGAGTGTGGCAGGTGTACGGCAGGAGTGTGGCCGGTGTATGGTGGGAGTGTGGCGGGTGTACGGGGGGAGTTTGGCGGGTGTACGGCGGGAGTGTGGCGGGTGTACGGCGGGAGTTTTGCGGGTGTACGGCGGGAGTGTGGTAAGTGTACGGCGGGAGTGTGGCGGGTGTAAGGCGGGAGTGTGGCGGGTGTACGGCGGGAGTGTGGCGGGTGTACGGCGGGTGTACGGCGGGAGTGTGGCGGGTGTACGGCGGGAGTGTGGCGGGTGTACGGCGGGAGTGTGGCAGGTGTACGGTGGGAGTGTGGCAGGTGTACGGTGGGAGTGTGGCGGGTGTACGGTGGGAGTGTGGCGGGAGTGTGGCAGGTGTACGGCGGGAGTGTGGCGGGTGTACGGTTGGAGTGTGGCAGGTGAACGGCGGAAGTGTGGCGGGTGTACGGCGGGAGTGTGGCGGGTGTACGGCGGGAGTGTGGCGGGTGTACGGTGGGAGTGTGGCAGGTGTACGGCGGGAGTGTGGCAGGTGAACGGCGGAAGTGTGGCGGGTGTACGGCGGGAGTGTGGCGGGTGTACGGCGGGAGTGTGGCGGGTGTACGGCGGGAGTGTGGCGGGTGTACGGTGGGAGTGTGGCGGGTGTACGGCGGGAGTGTGGCGGGTGTACGGCGGGAGTGTGGCAGGTGTACGGCGGGAGTGTGGCGGGTGTACGGCGGGAGTGTGGCGGGTGTACGGCGGGAGTGTGGCAGGTGTACGGCGGGAGTGTGGTAAGTGTACAGCTGGAGTGTGGCGGGTGTACGGTGGGAGTGTGGCGGGTGTACGGCGGGAGTGTGGCGGGTGTACGGCGGGAGTGTGGTAAGTGTACAGCGGGAGTGTGGCGGGTGTACGGCGGGAGTGTGGCGGGTGTACGGCGGGAGTGTGGCGGGTGTACGGCGGGAGTGTGGCGGGTGTACGGCGGGAGTGTGGCGGGTGTACGGCGGGAGTGTGGCGGGTGTACGGCGGGAGTGTGGCGGGTGTACGGCGGGAGTGTGGCGGGTGTACGGCGGGAGTGTGGCGGGTGTACGGCGGGAGTGTGGTAAGTGTACGGCGGGAGTGTGGCGGGTGTACGGCGGGAGTGTGGTAAGTGTACGGCGGGAGTGTGGCGGGTGTATGGCGGGAGTGTGGCGGGTGTACGGCGGGAGTGTGGCGGGTGTACGGCGGGAGTGTGGCGGGTGTACGGCGGGAGTGTGGCGGGTGTACAGTGGGAGTGTGGCGGGTGTACGGCGGGTGTACGGCGGGAGTGTGGCGGGTGTACGGCGTGTGTACGGCGGGAGTGTGGTGGTGTACGGCGGGAGTGTGGCGGGTGTACGGCGGAAGTGTGGCTGGTGTACGGTGGGAGTGTGGCGGGTGTACGGCGGGAGTGTGGCAGGTGTACTGCGGGAGTGTGGCGGGTGTACGGCGGGAGTGTGGCGGGTGTACGGTGGGAGTGTGGCGGGTGTACGGTGGGAGTGTGGCGGGTGTACGGCGGGAGTGTGGCAGGTGTACGGCGGGAGTGTGGCGGGTGTACGGCGGGAGTGTGGCGGGTGTACGGTGGGAGTGTGGCGGGTGTACGGTGGGAGTGTGGCGGGTGTACGGCGGGAGTGTGGCGGGTGTACGGCGGGAGTGTGGCGGGTGTACGGCGGGAGTGTGGCGGGTGTACGGTGTGAGTGTGGCGGGTGTACGGCGGGAGTGTGGCGGGTGTACGGTGGGAGTGTGGTAAGTGTACAGCGGGAGTGTGGCGGGTGTACGGCGGGAGTGTGGCGGGTGTACGGCGGGAGTGTGGCGGGTGTACGGCGGGAGTGTGGCGGGTGTACGGCGGGAGTGTGGCGGGTGTACGGCGGGAGTGTGGCAAGTGTACGGCGGGAGTGTGACGGGTGTACGGCGGGAGTGTGGCGGGTGTACGGCGGGAGTGTGGCGGGTGTACGGCGGGAGTGTGGCAGGTGTACGGCGGGAGTGTGGCGGGTGTACGGCGGGGGTGTACGGCGGGAGTGTGGCGGGTGTACGGCGGAAGTGTGGCGGGTGTACGGCGGGATTGTGGCGGGTGTACGGCGGAAGTGTGGCGGGTGTACGGCGGGAGTGTGGCGGGTGTACGGCGGGAGTGTGGCGGGTGTACGGCGGGAGTGTGGCGGGTGTACGGCGGGAGTGTGGCGGGTGTACGGCGGGAGTGTGGCAGGTGTACGGCGGGAGTGTGGCGGGTGTACGGCGGGAGTGTGGCAGGTGTACGGCGGGAGTGTGGCGGGTGTACGGCGGGAGTGTGGCCGGTGTACGGCGGGAGTGTGGTAAGTGTACGGCGGGAGTGTGGCCGGTGTACGGCGGGAGTGTGGCCGGTGTACTGCGGGAGTGTGGTAAGTGTACGGCGGGAGTGTGGCGGGTGTACGGCGGGAGTGTGGCGGGTGTACGGCGGGAGTGTGGCGGGTGTATGGCAGGAATGAGGCGGCGTCAGTGCGGCAGGACAGGTCCCAAGTCTGCAGGTGAATGAAGATAAGAAGACAGCGGGCGTGCGGTGTGGGCGGCGGCGGAGGCAGGAGTTCATAATAGCAGGAGAGCTGAGCAGGAGCAGAGCTTCATACTGTAGGGGAATGGCTGGGGAAGAGCGCACTGTAACCGTAAGTCAGACACCGGTAAACCTCCGGTGTTGCAGTCTGCACCTCCCAAGCTGTTCCCCTACGCCGCTCTGCTCCTGCTCCGCTCTCCTGTTATCATGATCTCCTGCCGCTGCCGGCCCGCTGTCTTCTTATCTTCATTCACCTGCAGACTTGGGACCTGTCCTGCCGCACTCCCGCCGCACTCCGGCCCGCTGTCCGTCTTCAACCATCTGCAGACGTGGGACCTCTCCTGCCGCCGCCGCCCGCTTCATGCTCCGCTGACATGGGACCTTTCCTGAAACATGGAGAGTGAAAAAGTAATTTTCCTTGATTGTAGGGGCCAAATAGTACAATCGAGGAAATACGGTGCTTTATTTTTGGTGCCTGGCAAATGTTTTGTTTAATAATGGGCAAATGATCTATTGCCCATATCTGGATAATAGTTATTTTGCACATTACTGTACTGTATGTGTTTGGGGGGATGTGTATTTATTGAAATGTAGGCCATCTTTATTTTGTTTTACAACACAAATGGTATCGCAGGCCAGCAGGGACCCACGGGGACCACCCCAGGACCTCCAGACACCCGGGGGGACGACCCGGGACCCCCTGCCGGCCTGTGGTATTAATCCTGTGTATGAAAAATTAAATAATGGTTTTATGTGGGGGCACAGGGGGTGGGTGGGTTGTGTATTGTTGTTTATTAAATAATGTAATGGTTATTGGGGGCCTAGGAGGTGGGTAGTAGGACTATTGTCTGTATTTGTTTTTTATTGTGGGTAGCGGGGGGGGGGGGTGAAGGGGGTAGTAATCCCAAGGATGGGTGTTTCGGCCTACCAGATGGGTAGCAGGAGGGGTTAACCCCTTCATTACCTTAGCAGTATTGACAGCGAAGGTAATGAAGGGGTTAAGTCGACCCGGAATCCCCCCGCAAGGCCTAAACACCCACCAAGGGCCAAATACCACTTTCACCCACCCCCGCTACCCACAACAAGCATGGCACTTGTGGTTAACCCCTTCATTGCCTTAGTGGTTAGCCGCTAAGGTAATGAAGTTGCCTATAAATGCATTTTTCATGCATCGTATTCATGCCGGGGTCTCCGGTGGTGATATTAATGGATATCCGCTCCGGAGTCTCCCGGCATCAATCCGATGCAGGAAACATGCATTTCTTTTCTACCTGCCGTCTCGACGCTGCTCTGCAGCTTCTCACCACCTTCTCGCCAACTTTTTGTGGTTGGACGATTTGGAGAGGAATTCTCCATTCTAGAGCGGCGATTAGCCTCGATAAACTGATCGGGGCTACTAGAATTGAGTGAGTTTGACAACCGTTTGGCGTTTTTTTCTCGGCCAAAAAAAACTGCGATTTTTGCTCTTATCGCCGGCTTATCGGGGTGAGTCGCTGTAGGCTTTTTTGGCAATAAGCTGACGATAACGGGCTTATCTCTGTTTATAGCATGAGGCCCTAAGTGTCTTTACTCATTGAGCCGCTCCTTCTGTTAAACGTTCCTGGTCTCCCGTGACAGAGAGATGTCACTTAAATCAGTCCATTTCCCAGTGAGTGAGACTGCCTTCCAATGTGTGAGACAGCTTCCCAGTGAGTGAGACTGCCTTCAAATGTGTGAGACAGCTTCCCAGTGAGTGAGACTGCCTTCCAATGTGTGAGACAGCTTCCCAGTGAGTGAGACTGGCGGGAGTGTGGTGGTGTACGGCGGGAGTGTGGCGGGTGTACGGCGGGAGTGTGGCTGGTGTACGGTGGGAGTGTGGCGGGTGTACGGCGGGAGTGTGGCGGGTGTACGACGGGAGTGTGGCGGGTGTACGGCGGGAGTGTGGCGGGTGTACGGCGGGAGTGTGGCAAGTGTACGGCGGGAGTGTGGCGGGTGTACGGCGGGAGTGTGGCGGGTGTACGGCGGGTGTACGGCGGGAGTGTGGCGGGTGTACGGCGGGAGTGTGGCGGGTGTACGGCGGGAGTGTGGCAGGTGTACGGCGGGAGTGTGGCAGGTGTACGGCGGGAGTGTGGCGGGTGTACGGCGGGAGTGTGGCGGGTGTACGGCGGGAGTGTGGCGGGTGTACGGCGGGAGTGTGGCGGGTGTACGGCGGGAGTGTGGCGGGTGTACGGCGGGAGTGTGGTAAGTGTACAGCGGGAGTGTGGCGGGTGTACGGCGGGAGTGTGGCAGGTGTACAGCGGGAGTGTGGCGGGTGTACGGCGGGAGTGTGGCGGGTGTACGGCGGGAGTGTGGCAGGTGTACGGCGGGAGTGTGGCGGGTGTACGGCGGAAGTGTGGCGGGTTGTACGGCGGGAGTGTGGCGGGTGTACGGCGGGAGTGTGGCGGGTGTACGGCGGGAGTGTGGTAAGTGTACGGCGGGAGTGTGGCCGGTGTACGGCGGGAGTGTGGCCGGTGTACTGCGGGAGTGTGGTAAGTGTACGGCGGGAGTGTGGCGGGTGTACGGCGGGAGTGTGGCGGGTGTACGGCGGGAGTGTGGCGGGTGTATGGCAGGAATGAGGCGGCGTCAGTGCGGCAGGACAGGTCCCAAGTCTGCAGGTGAATGAAGATAAGAAGACAGCGGGCGTGCGGTGTGGGCGGCGGCGGAGGCAGGAGTTCATAATAGCAGGAGAGCTGAGCAGGAGCAGAGCTTCATACTGTAGGGGAATGGCTGGGGAAGAGCGCACTGTAACCGTAAGTCAGACACCGGTAAACCTCCGGTGTTGCAGTCTGCACCTCCCAAGCTGTTCCCCTACGCCGCTCTGCTCCTGCTCAGCTCTCCTGCTATCATGATCTCCTGCCGCTGCCGGCCCGCTGTCTTCTTATCTTCATTCACCTGCAGACTTGGGACCTGTCCCGCCGCACTCCGGCCGCACTCCGGCCCGCTGTCCGTCTTCAACCATCTGCAGACGTGGGACCTCTCCTGCCGCCGCCGCCCGCTTCATGCTCCGCTGACATGGGACCTTTCCTGAAACATGGAGAGTGAAAAAGTAATTTTCCTTGATTGTAGGGGCCAAATAGTACAATCGAGGAAATACGGTGCTTTATTTTTGGTGCCTGGCAAATGTTTTGTTTAATAATGGGCAAATGATCTATTGCCCATATCTGGATAATAGTTATTTTGCACATTACTGTACTGTATGTGTTTGGGGGGATGTGTATTTATTGAAATGTAGGCCATCTTTATTTTGTTTTACAACACAAATGGTATCGCAGGCCAGCAGGGACCCACGGGGACCACCCCAGGACCTCCAGACACCCGGGGGGACGACCCGGGACCCCCTGCCGGCCTGTGGTATTAATCCTGTGTATGAAAAATTAAATAATGGTTTTATGTGGGGGCACAGGGGGTGGGTGGGTTGTGTATTGTTGTTTATTAAATAATGTAATGGTTATTGGGGGCCTAGGAGGTGGGTAGTAGGACTATTGTCTGTATTTGTTTTTTATTGTGGGTAGCGGGGGGGGGGGTGAAGGGGGTAGTAATCCCAAGGATGGGTGTTTCGGCCTACCAGATGGGTAGCAGGAGGGGTTAACCCCTTCATTACCTTAGCAGTATTGACAGCGAAGGTAATGAAGGGGTTAAGTCGACCCGGAATCCCCCCGCAAGGCCTAAACACCCACCAAGGGCCAAATACCACTTTCACCCACCCCCGCTACCCACAACAAGCATGGCACTTGTGGTTAACCCCTTCATTGCCTTAGTGGTTAGCCGCTAAGGTAATGAAGTTGCCTATAAATGCATTTTTCATGCATCGTATTCATGCCGGGGTCTCCGGTGGTGATATTAATGGATATCCGCTCCGGAGTCTCCCGGCATCAATCCGATGCAGGAAACATGCATTTCTTTTCTACCTGCCGTCTCGACGCTGCTCTGCAGCTTCTCACCACCTTCTCGCCAACTTTTTGTGGTTGGACGATTTGGAGAGGAATTCTCCATTCTAGAGCGGCGATTAGCCTCGATAAACTGATCGGGGCTACTAGAATTGAGTGAGTTTGACAACCGTTTGGCGTTTTTTTCTCGGCCAAAAAAACCTGCGATTTTTGCTCTTATCGCCGGCTTATCGGGGTGAGTCGCTGTAGGCTTTTTTGGCAATAAGCTGACGATAACGGGCTTATCTCTGTTTATAGCATGAGGCCCTAAGTGTCTTTACTCATTGAGCCGCTCCTTCTGTTAAACGTTCCTGGTCTCCCGTGACAGAGAGATGTCACTTAAATCAGTCCATTTCCCAGTGAGTGAGACTGCCTTCCAATGTGTGAGACAGCTTCCCAGTGAGTGAGACTGCCTTCAAATGTGTGAGACAGCTTCCCAGTGAGTGAGACTGCCTTCCAATGTGTGAGACAGCTTCCCAGTGAGTGAGACTGGCGGGAGTGTGGTGGTGTACGGCGGGAGTGTGGCGGGTGTACGGCGGGAGTGTGGCTGGTGTACGGTGGGAGTGTGGCGGGTGTACGGCGGGAGTGTGGCGGGTGTACGGCGGGAGTGTGGCGGGTGTACGGCGGGAGTGTGGCGGGTGTACGGCGGGAGTGTGGCGGGTGTACGGCGGGAGTGTGGCGGGTGTACGGTGGGAGTGTGGCGGGTGTACGGCGGGAGTGTGGCGGGTGTACGGCGGGAGTGTGGCGGGTGTACGGCGGGAGTGTGGCGGGTGTACGGCGGGAGTGTGGCGGGTGTACGGCGGGAGTGTGGCGGGTGTACGGTGGGAGTGTGGTAAGTGTACAGCGGGAGTGTGGCGGGTGTACGGCGGGAGTGTGGCGGGTGTACGGCGGGAGTGTGGCGGGTGTACGGCGGGAGTGTGGCGGGTGTACGGCGGGAGTGTGACGGGTGTACGGCGGGAGTGTGGCGGGTGTACGGCGGGAGTGTGGCGGGTGTACGGCGGGAGTGTGGCGGGTGTACGGCGGGAGTGTGGCGGGTGTACGGCGGGAGTGTGGCGGGTGTACGGCGGGAGTGTGGCGGGTGTACGGCGGGGGTGTACGGCGGGAGTGTGGCGGGTGTACGGCGGAAGTGTGGCGGGTGTACGGCGGGAGTGTGGCGGGTGTACGGCGGAAGTGTGGCGGGTGTACGGCGGGAGTGTGGCGGGTGTACGGCGGGAGTGTGGCGGGTGTACGGCGGGAGTGTGGCGGGTGTACGGCGGGAGTGTGGCGGGTGTACGGCGGGAGTGTGGCGGGTGTACGGCGGGAGTGTGGCAGGTGTACGGCGGGAGTGTGGCAGGTGTACGGCGGGAGTGTGGCGGGTGTACGGCGGGAGTGTGGCGGGTGTATGGCGGGAGTGTGGCGGGTGTACGGCGGGAGTGTGGCGGGTGTACGGCGGGAGTGTGGCGGGTGTACGGCGGGAGTGTGGTAAGTGTACAGCGGGAGTGTGGCGGGTGTACGGCGGGAGTGTGGCAGGTGTACAGCGGGAGTGTGGCGGGTGTACGGCGGGAGTGTGGCGGGTGTACGGCGGGAGTGTGGCAGGTGTACGGCGGGAGTGTGGCGGGTGTACGGCGGAAGTGTGGCGGGTGTACAGCGGGAGTGTGGCGGGTGTACGGCGGGAGTGTGGCGGGTGTACGGCGGGAGTGTGGTAAGTGTACGGCGGGAGTGTGGCCGGTGTACGGCGGGAGTGTGGCCGGTGTACTGCGGGAGTATGGTAAGTGTACGGCGGGAGTGTGGCGGGTGTACGGCGGGAGTGTGGCGGGTGTACGGCGGGAGTGTGGTAAGTGTACGGCGGGAGTGTGGCCGGTGTACGGCGGGAGTGTGGCCGGTGTACTGCGGGAGTGTGGTAAGTGTACGGCGGGAGTGTGGCGGGTGTACGGCGGGAGTGTGGCGGGTGTACGGCGGGAGTGTGGCGGGTGTATGGCAGGAATGAGGCGGCGTCAGTGCGGCAGGACAGGTCCCAAGTCTGCAGGTGAATGAAGATAAGAAGACAGCGGGCGTGCGGTGTGGGCGGCGGCGGAGGCAGGAGTTCATAATAGCAGGAGAGCTGAGCAGGAGCAGAGCTTCATACTGTAGGGGAATGGCTGGGGAAGAGCGCACTGTAACCGTAAGTCAGACACCGGTAAACCTCCGGTGTTGCAGTCTGCACCTCCCAAGCTGTTCCCCTACGCCGCTCTGCTCCTGCTCAGCTCTCCTGCTATCATGATCTCCTGCCGCTGCCGGCCCGCTGTTTTCTTATCTTCATTCACCTGCAGACTTGGGACCTGTCCCGCCGCACTCCGGCCCGCTGTCCGTCTTCAACCATCTGCAGACGTGGGACCTCCCCTGCCGCCGCCGCCCGCTTCATGCTCCGCTGACATGGGACCTTTCCTGAAACATGGAGAGTGAAAAAGTAATTTTCCTTGATTGTAGGGGCCAAATAGTACAATCGAGGAAATACGGTGCTTTATTTTTGGTGCCTGGCAAATGTTTTGTTTAATAATGGGCAAATGATCTATTGCCCATATCTGGATAATAGTTATTTTGCACATTACTGTACTGTATGTGTTTGGGGGGATGTGTATTTATTGAAATGTAGGCCATCTTTATTTTGTTTTACAACACAAATGGTATCGCAGGCCAGCAGGGACCCACGGGGACCACCCCAGGACCTCCAGACACCCGGGGGGACGACCCGGGACCCCCTGCCGGCCTGTGGTATTAATCCTGTGTATGAAAAATTAAATAATGGTTTTATGTGGGGGCACAGGGGGTGGGTGGGTTGTGTATTGTTGTTTATTAAATAATGTAATGGTTATTGGGGGCCTAGGAGGTGGGTAGTAGGACTATTGTCTGTATTTGTTTTTTATTGTGGGTGGGGGGGGTGAAGGGGGTAGTAATCCCAAGGATGGGTGTTTCGGCCTACCAGATGGGTAGCAGGAGGGGTTAACCCCTTCATTACCTTAGCAGTATTGACAGCGAAGGTAATGAAGGGGTTAAGTCGACCCGGAATCCCCCCGCAAGGCCTAAACACCCACCAAGGGCCAAATACCACTTTCACCCACCCCCGCTACCCACAACAAGCATGGCACTTGTGGTTAACCCCTTCATTGCCTTAGTGGTTAGCCGCTAAGGTAATGAAGTTGCCTATAAATGCATTTTTCATGCATCGTATTCATGCCGGGGTCTCCGGTGGTGATATTAATGGATATCCGCTCCGGAGTCTCCCGGCATCAATCCGATGCAGGAAACATGCATTTCTTTTCTACCTGCCGTCTCGACGCTGCTCTGCAGCTTCTCACCACCTTCTCGCCAACTTTTTGTGGTTGGACGATTTGGAGAGGAATTCTCCATTCTAGAGCGGCGATTAGCCTCGATAAACTGATCGGGGCTACTAGAATTGAGTGAGTTTGACAACCGTTTGGCGTTTTTTTCTCGGCCAAAAAAAACTGCGATTTTTGCTCTTATCGCCGGCTTATCGGGGTGAGTCGCTGTAGGCTTTTTTGGCAATAAGCTGACGATAACGGGCTTATCTCTGTTTATAGCATGAGGCCCTAAGTGTCTTTACTCATTGAGCCGCTCCTTCTGTTAAACGTTCCTGGTCTCCCGTGACAGAGAGATGTCACTTAAATCAGTCCATTTCCCAGTGAGTGAGACTGCCTTCCAATGTGTGAGACAGCTTCCCAGTGAGTGAGACTGCCTTCAAATGTGTGAGACAGCTTCCCAGTGAGTGAGACTGCCTTCCAATGTGTGAGACAGCTTCCCAGTGAGTGAGACTGCCTTCCAATGTGTGAGACAGCTTCCCAGTGAGTGAGACTGCCTTCCAATGTGTGAGACAGCTTCCCAGTGAGTGAGACTGCCTTCCAATGTGTGAGACAGCTTCCCAGTGAGTGAGACTGCCTTCCAATGTGTGAGACAGCTTCCCAGTGAGTGAGACTGCCTTCCAATGTGTGAGACAGCTTCCCAGTGAGTGAGACTGCTTTCCAATGTGTGAGACAGCTTCCCAGTAAGTGAGACTGCTTTCCAATGTGTGAGACAGCTTCCCAGTGAGTGAGACTGCCTTCCAATGTGTGAGACAGCTTCCCAGTGAGTGAGAATGCATTCCAATGAGTGAGACAGCTTCCCAGTGAGTGAGACTGCCTTCCAATGTGTGAGACAGCTTCCCAGTGAGTGAGACTGCCTTCCAATGTGTGAGACAGCTTCCCAGTGAGTGAGACTGCTTTCCAATGTGTGAGACAGCTTCCCAGTGAGTGAGACTGCTTTCCAATGTGTGAGACAGCTTCCCAGTGAGTGAGACTGCCTTCCAATGTGTGAGACAGCTTCCCAGTGAGTGAGAATGTATTCCAATGTGTGAGACAGCTTCCCAGTGAGTGAGACTGCCTTCCAATGTGTGAAACAGCTTCCCAGTGAGTGAGAATGTATTCCAATGAGTGAGACAGCTTCCCAATGAGTGAGAATGTATTCCAATGAGTGAGACAGCTTCCCAGTGAGTGAGAATGTATTCCAATGTGTGAGACAGCTTCCCAGTGAGTGAGACTGCCTTCCAATGTGTGAAACAGCTTCCCAGTGAGTGAGAATGTATTCCAATGAGTGAGACAGCTTCCCAGTGAGTGAGAATGTATTCCAATGAGTGAGACAGCTTCCCAGTGAGTGAGAATGTATTCCAATGAGTGAGACAGCTTCCCAGTGAGTGAGAATGTATTCCAATGAGTGAGACAGCTTCCCAGTGAGTGAGAATGTATTCCAATGAGTGAGACCGCTTCCCAGTGAGTGAGAATGTATTCCAATGAGTGAGACAGCTTCCCAGTGAGTGAGAATGTATTCCAATGAGTGAGACAGCTTCCCAGTGAGTGAGACTGCCTTCAAATGTGTGAGACAGCTTCCCAGTGAGTGAGACTGCCTTCCAATGTGTGAGACAGCTTCCCAGTGAGTGAGACTGCCTTCCAATGTGTGAGACAGCTTCCCAGTGAGTGGGACTGCCTTCCAATGTGTGAGACAGCTTCCCAGTGAGTGAGACTGCCTTCCAATGTGTGAGACAGCTTCCCAGTGAGTGAGACAGCCTTCCAATGTGTGAGACAGCTTCCCAGTGAGTGAGACTGCCTTCCAATGTGTGAGACAGCTTCCCAGTGAGTGAGACTGCCTTCCAATGTGTGAGACAGCTTCCCAGTGAGTGAGACTGCCTTCCAATGTGTGAGACAGCTTCCCAGTGAGTGAGACTGCCTTCCAATGTGTGAGACAGCTTCCCAGTGAGTGAGACTGCTTTCCAATGTGTGAGACAGCTTCCCAGTGAGTGAGACTGCTTTCCAATGAGTGAGACAGCTTCCCAGTGAGTGAGAATGTATTCCAATGAGTGAGACAGCTTCCCAGTGAGTGAGAATGTATTCCAATGAGTGAGACAGCTTCCCAGTGAGTGAGAATGTATTCCAATGAGTGAGACCGCTTCCCAGTGAGTGAGAATGTATTCCAATGAGTGAGACAGCTTCCCAGTAAGTGAGAATGTATTCCAATGAGTGAGACAGCTTCCCAGTGAGTGAGAATGTATTCCAATGTGTGAGACAGCTTCCCAGTGAGTGAGACTGCCTTCCAATGTGTGAGACAGCTTCCCAGTGAGTGAGAATGTATTCCAATGAGTGAGACAGCTTCCCAGTGAGTGAGAATTTATTCCAATGAGTGAGACAGCTTCTCAGTGAGTGAGAATGTATTCCAATGAGTGAGACAGCTTCCCAGTGATTGAGAATGTATTCCAATGAGTGAGACAGCTTCCCAGTGAGTGAGAATGTATTCCAATGTGTGAGACAGCTTCCCAGTGAGTGGGACTGCCTTCCAATGTGTGAGACAGCTTCCCAGTGAGTGAGACTGCCTTCCAATGTGTGAGACAGCTTCCCAGTGAGTGAGACAGCCTTCCAATGTGTGAGACAGCTTCCCAGTGAGTGAGACTGCCTTCCAATGTGTGAGACAGTTTCCCAGTGAGTGAGACTGCCTTCCAATGTGTGAGACAGCTTCCCAGTGAGTGAGACTGCCTTCCAATGTGTGAGACAGCTTCCCAGTGAGTGAGACTGCTTTCCAATGTGTGAGACAGCTTCCCAGTGAGTGAGACTGCTTTCCAATGTGTGAGACAGCTTCCCAGTGAGTGAGACTGCCTTCCAATGTGTGAGACAGCTTCCCAGTGAGTGAGAATGCATTCCAATGAGTGAGACAGCTTCCCAGTGAGTGAGAATGTATTCCAATGAGTGAGACCGCTTCCCAGTGAGTGAGAATGTATTCCAATGAGTGAGACAGCTTCCCAGTGAGTGAGAATGTATTCCAATGAGTGAGACAGCTTCCCAGTGAGTGAGAATGTATTCCAATGAGTGAGACCGCTTCCCAGTGAGTGAGAATGTATTCCAATGAGTGAGACAGCTTCCCAGTGAGTGAGAATGTATTCCAATGAGTGAGACAGCTTCCCAGTGAGTGAGAATGTATTCCAATGTGTGAGACAGCTTCCCAGTGAGTGAGACTGCCTTCCAATGTGTGAGACAGCTTCCCAGTGAGTGAGAATGTATTCCAATGAGTGAGACAGCTTCCCAGTGAGTGAGAATTTATTCCAATGAGTGAGACAGCTTCTCAGTGAGTGAGAATGTATTCCAATGAGTGAGACAGCTTCCCAGTGAGTGAGAATGTATTCCAATGAGTGAGACAGCTTCCCAGTGAGTGAGAATGTATTCCAATGAGTGAGACAGCTTCCCAGTGAGTGAGAATGTATTCCAATGAGTGAGACCGCTTCCCAGTGAGTGAGAATGTATTCCAATGAGTGAGACAGCTTCCCAGTGAGTGAGAATGTATTCCAATGAGTGAGACAGCTTCCCAGTGAGTGAGAATGTATTCCAATGAGTGAGACAGCTTCCCAGTGAGTGAGAATGTATTCCAATGAGTGAGACGCTTCCCAGTGAGTGAGAATGTATTCCAATGAGTGAGACCGCTTCCCAGTGAGTGAGACTGCCTTCCAATGTGTGAGACAGCTTCCCAGTGAGTGAGACTGCCTTCCAATGTGTGAGTCAGCTTCCCAGTGAGTGAGACTGCCTTCCAATGTGTGAGACAGCTTCCCAGTGAGTGAGACTGCCTTCCAATGTGTTAGACAGCTTCCCAGTGAGTGAGAATGTATTCCAATGCGTGAGACAGCTTCCCAGTGAGTGAGAATGTATTCCAATGAGTGAGACAGCTTCCCTGTGAGTGAGAATGTATTCCAATGAGTGAGACAGCTTCCCAGTGAGTGAGAATGTATTCCAATGAGTGAGACAGCTTCCCAGTGAGTGAGAATGTATTCCAATGAGTGAGACAGCTTCCCAGTGAGTGAGAATGTATTCCAATGAGTGAGACCACTTCCCAGTGAGTGAGAATGTATTCCAATGAGTGAGACAGCTTCCCAGTGAGTGAGAATGTATTCCAATGAGTGAGACAGCTTCCCAGTGAGTGAGAATGTATTCCAATGAGTGAGACCGCTTCCCAGTGAGTGAGAATGTATTCCAATGAGTGAGACAGCTTCCCAGTGAGTGAGAATGTATTCCAATGAGTGAGACAGCTTCCCAGTGAGTGAGAATGTATTCCAATGAGTGAGACAGCTTCCCAGTGAATGAGAATGTATTCCAATGAGTGAGACGCTTCCCAGTGAGTGAGAATGTATTCCAATGAGTGAGACCGCTTCCCAGTGAGTGAGAATGTATTCCAATGAGTGAGACAGCTTCCCAGTGAGTGAGAATGTATTCCAATGAGTGAGACAGCTTCCCAGTGAGTGAGAATGTATTCCAATGAGTGAGACCGCTTCCCAGTGAGTGAGAATGTATTCCAATGAGTGAGACAGCTTCCCAGTGAGTGAGAATGTATTCCAATGAGTGAGACAGCTTCCCAGTGAGTGAGAATGTATTCCAATGAGTGAGACAGCTTCCCAGTGAATGAGAATGTATTCCAATGAGTGAGACGCTTCCCAGTGAGTGAGAATGTATTCCAATGAGTGAGACCGCTTCCCAGTGAATGAGACTGCCTTCCAATGTGTGAGACAGCTTCCCAGTGAGTGAGACTGCCTTCCAATGTGTGAGTCAGCTTCCCAGTGAGTGAGACTGCCTTCCAATGTGTGAGACAGCTTCCCAGTGAGTGAGACTGCCTTCCAATGTGTGAGACAGCTTCCCAGTGAGTGAGAATGTATTCCAATGAGTGAGACAGCTTCCCAGTGAGTGAGAATGTATTCCAATGAGTGAGACAGCTTCCCAGTGAGTGAGAATGTATTCCAATGAGTGAGACAGCTTCCCAGTGAGTGAGAATGTATTCCAATAAGTGAGACAGCTTCCCAGTGAGTGAGAATGTATTCCAATGAGTGAGACAGCTTCCCAGTGAGTGAGAATGTATTCCAATGAGTGAGACCGCTTCCCAGTGAGTGAGAATGTATTCCAATGAGTGAGACAGCTTCCCAGTGAGTGAGAATGTATTCCAATGAGTGAGACAGCTTACCGGTGAGTGAGAATGTATTCCATGAGTGAGACAGCTTCCCAGTGAGTGAGAATGTATTCCAATGAGTGAGACAGCTTCCCAGTGAGTGAGAATGTATTCCAATGAGTGAGACAGCTTACCAGTGAGTGAGAATGTATTCCAATGAGTGAGGCAGCTTCCCAGTGAGTGAGAATGTATTCCAATGAGTGAGACAGCTTCTCAGTGAGTGAGACTGCCTTCCAATGAGTGAGACAGCTTCCCAGTGAGTGAGAATGTATTCCAATGAGTGAGACAGCTTCTCAGTGAGTGAGACTGCCTTCCAATTACTGTAACTACTGCCTTTTATGGTGAGATGTGTGTGTTACTTAATGGGTGAAATCCTCGTACAGAAACTTTGGGGTAATTATTCCACCCAGAATCTGTTAACCTCCACTTCTCTTATAACAGGTTTATAAACTAGAAAAGGGACAGCAGCAATAATGGGATATCTTATGCCAAGGGCCCCCTCACCCGATTTAATGTATGCAACGCTTAACCCTAGTGAGGTGAGGACAGAGGGGAGCTGGCAGTGAATGGGTTATTTAACCCTAGTGAGGTGAGGACAGAGGGGAGCTGGCAGTGAATGGGTTATTTAACCCTAGTGAGGTGAGGACAGAGGGGAGCTGGCAGTGAATGGGTTATTTAACCCTAGTGAGGTGAGGACAGAGGGGAGCTGGCAGTGAATGGGTTATTTAACCCTAGTGAGGTGAGGACAGAGGGGAGCTGGCAGTGAATGGGTTACTTGTTCCCCCTCACAGACATGACCTCATCCTGCAGCCCTTATAAGGGTTCCCTTATATCTCTCCCACCCCTCCTGCTGGACCTTAATCACACAGGCTAATATTAGGACTTTGGATAAACAGAGTATGACGTGAGAAATACGAGGCATAGAGTGGGGGGGAGGGGGGGACGGGGGAGAGGGGGGAGAACGGGACCCCGCCCCTCTTCTGAAAATATAGGGACGCTTCAATGTTTCCATGAAAAGAGTCTGATCTTCCTGAGTGAATCATCATGTTTAACCAGTTCAGTGCTTGGGAAATGTTTTGGTACTCGCGGTTACCTCCACCACTGAGACCGTGCTGGTAATAAGGCACCAAGAACAGTGTCACCATATGGCACGTTCCATGCTCAGAAAGGCATTCCCATCCTATCCAATAAACTAGGAAGAGAGGAACACTTAGTGACGCTTAGTGATGCTCACCAATGCTTAGTGACGCTTAGTGATGCTTAGTGATGCTTAGTGACGCTTAGTGATGCTCACCAATGCTTAGTGACGCTTAGTGATGCTCACCAATGCTTAGTGACGCTTAGTGATGCTTAGTGATGCTTAGTGACGCTTAGCAATGCTTAGTGACGCTTAGTGATGCTCAGCAATGCTTAGTGACGCTTAGTGACGCTTAGTGACGCTTAGTGATGCTCAGCAATGCTTAGTGACGCTTAGTGATGCTTAGTGATGCTCAGCAATGCTTAGTGACGCTTAGTGACGCTTAGTGACGCTTAGCAATGCTTAGTGATGCTTAGTGACGCTTAGTGATGCTCCGCAATGCTTAGTGACGCTTAGCAATGCTTAGTGACGCTTAGTGATGCTCAGCAATGCTTAGTGACGCTTAGTGACGCTTAGTGATGCTCAGCAATGCTTAGTGACGCTTAGTGATGCTTAGTGATGCTCAGCAATGCTTAGTGACGCTTAGTGACGCTTAGTGACGCTTAGCAATGCTTAGTGATGCTTAGTGACGCTTAGTGATGCTCCGCAATGCTTAGTGACGCTTAGTGATGCTTAGTGACGCTTAGTGATGCTTAGTGACGCTTAGTGATGCTTAGTGACGCTTAGTGATGCTCCGCAATGCTTAGTGACGCTTACTGATGCTTAGTGATGCTTAGTGACGCTTAGCAACGCATAGTGACGTTTAGCGACGCTTAGTAATGCTTAGTGACGTTCAATGATGATTATCAACGCTTAGCAACGCTTAGTGATGCTTAGCAACACTTTGTGACGTTTAGCAATGCTTAGCGACGCTTAGTGACGCTTAGTGATGCTTAGTGACGCTTTGCAATGCATAGTGACGCTTAGTGATGCTTAGTGATGCTTAGCAATGCTTAGTGACGCTTAGTGATCCTTAGCAATGCTTAGTGACGCTTAGTGAGGCTCAGCAATGCTTAGTGACGCTTAGCAACGCATAGTGACGTTTAGCGATGCTTAGCAATGCTCAGCAATGCTTAGTGATGCTTAGCAACACTTAGTGACGTTTAGCAATGCTTAGCGACGCTTAGTGATGCTTAGCAATGCTTAGTGATGCTTAGCAATGCTTAGTGATGCTTAGTGATGCTTAGCCATGCTTAGTGACGCTTAGTGAGGCTCAGCAATGCTTAGTGATGCTTAGCAACGCTTAGTGACGTTTAGCGACGCTTAGTAATGCTTAGTGACGTTCAGTGACGATTAGTGATGCTTAGTAACGCTTAGTGACGATTAGTGACTGTAGAGGGAGAGGGGGTTGGCCCGGTATTAAAGGGGTTGCACCCCATATGGCCACCCCCTGACCTCACCAGGGAGGCAAGGGGTTAACTGGACTGCGGTCCAGGAATGTGGTTTACACCTTGTCATGTCATGAAAAATGTATGTTCGACTGTTCCCATGTTTCATTATAATCCTGTATTTTAATGTTTTAAAGTGCATTTCTGTATCTCCAGTTCTGGAGGTCGCAGAGAGTTGATATTTGGCCAATGTGTGGAGTCACTGTAGGCATTAAGAACTGGAAAATTTCGACCCACTGAGCCCACCAGAATGGAACTTATTAATATGTGTAGATAGTAAAGAGTATATGTATGGTATTTTGGATCTGCTCTGAAAAATGCAGACTCCATCTGCTATGCTAAATAGGTCAGGAAGGGCAGCCGGATGATTGAGCCTAAGTACTAATCAACAGATCAAGTACTAATCAACAGACTCTGCCACTCTAATTGTTACCTGAGGGCGGAGAATCATCAAACTGGAGTGGGTTGTAAGTGTTATGTCTACACCTACAAACAATGAAGATCCTATCAGATACTTCATTTGGTAGACTGGTCGTTGCCCCTGATTGAATTATGGGGCTACAGAAATAAGACCCTCAGAGTCCCAGTACACATGGGCTAACTAGCTGGGGGGCATGGGTTAATCTGTGTCTCCACGTTAGGGATTGGATACAGATAATTGTTCACCAATAGTCTGTATTCAATGTTAAGAATAGGGTTACACAGGTATATAAACTGTGTCAACCCTACAGTTTTTAGTTCTTCTTCTGATACCATCTTGAATGTCACCGGATTGCTGGAGAATTGCTAACTGATACTTCTCCATTCCCCAACCCTAAGTAAGTGTTACCTTCTTGTCTGTTAATTGTACTATATTGCTGTGTTCACCTTTTTTAAGGAATAAATATATTTTATTATATCTAAGCCTCGTTCAGGTCAACCCAGATATTTGGTGTTCATTATATCTTGTCATAAGCTACCGTGACAAGCTCTATAATTAACTGGTGGCAGCGGCGGGATTGAACTGAACCTATATTACAGTGTTCTGCGGGACTCTGTCATATAGTGGGAACTCGAGAGTAATTGCGAGTTCCTGGGACTAAAGATATTGAACACACAGTAGTGCAACAGTTAACACAAGTTGTAACACCACCTCACTGCTGCGACCGTGAACCATGAGCGAGGCTGAAGGCTCATCCAACATGAGGACCCGAGCTCAGCTGAAGGACAAGTGCCGTGAATATGGACTGCCCTATGAGAACCAGGAGGTCGCAGACATGGTTGACGCAATCGGTGACTATGAAGCCCGGCTTGCGGAGCCTCAGGATACGGCTCAGCTTGCCCTTATACAGCCACCCGGAGATCAGGGAAGGAACCCAGTGCCGGGGCGGCGGAATCTCGGGCAGGGAACGAGTGCACCTCCCGGGAGCAGTGCAACAGGAGGGGTACTGGTTGCTGCGGCTACCAGTCCGTTCACCCCTGAAATGTTGGCACTGATTACTGCGTGGGGTGACAGAGGGACACCGGAGGAGCGGCTGCAGTTTATCACTATGGCAGTGAACAGACCCGCTTATTGCCCACCTGTCCAACCCAACACAGATTAACTCAAACTGGATCAGCACAGTCTCACCAAGTTCGTGGAAGGTACTGATCAGATCGACAGTTTTTTAAAGAACTTTGAGACGCAGTGCCGGCGGTACAAAGAGCTTCCCCAGCATAGGGTTGCACGTTTGGACCCCTTACTGTCCGGCTTGGCTAAGCAGACGATGATGGCGCTTCCAGATGAGTATGCTGATGACTATGACCACCTGAAAGAACTGTTATTGTTTCAGTACGGTTTTACCCCTGAAGCCTACCAGGGTAAATTCCGGCAGGAAGAGAGGCAGCCCCAGGAGTCCTATGTTACTTATGTGACCCGCATGGCTTTGTACGGGATACGCTGGGTGGAGGGCTATGAGGCGCGGACTTACCAACACCTGCTGGACCTCATCTTTCAGGAGCAGCTCATGCAGCAGTGCCCGCCGGCGGTGAGGGCTTGTGTGTACAACAAGAAGCCCAAGACTTACCAGGAGGCGGCGAGGCTTGCAGACGGCTATGTGGCCAGCCGAGCCCTGATTCCCGCCAAAGCAGCAGCCAAGGCGGCGGTTGCGGCGGCACCGGCCAGAAAGTTTGCCAATACCCCCCAATGGACTCAGAGGCCGCCTGTGGGCAGCAGTCCACCGAAGGCGGGGGAGCTCCGGCACGAGCGCCGGTGCTACAACTGCAACCGCCCTGGTCACATCAGACCAGATTGCCCGGAACCCCTGCATTCCGGCGGACCCCATCAGGGGCAACGCACCCCAGCTGCGAAGCCGGTAGCCCGCGTGCGGGTGGCTTCCACCACAGACCCCGGACCGGTCATGGAACCAATGCCCAGCGAGACGTCCCATGCCACACCTGTCCCGGTTTCATCGGTGCCTACAGCCAGGAGCGGAGGACATCTCAGTGTGGACCTGCAGCAGATGGACGGCCGGAGCAGACATCTCACCCCGGTCACAGTCGGTGACCGACAAGCAGTCGGCTTGCTAGATTCAGGAGCTGCAGTGACCCTGGTCCGACCTGATATGGTCCGGCCAGAGGCCCTGGGATAGAGATCACTGTGGCCGACGGAGAGCCACGTTTCCTGCAAGTGGCCAGAATCTTTTTGGATTGGGGGGAGGGCCAGGGTGTGCGGGAGGTGGGGGTTTTACCCAGTTTGGATGCCGATGTTCTTCTTGGTAACGATCTGGGACCAGTGAACTGCACCTATGACCGAGTGCCGAAGCCCGCTGCAGGGGCGGCGGTTACCCGGAGCCAGACAGCAGCAATGGCGGCGGCACCAGTCCCCCAGCCTTTGGGACCAACGTTAGCGGAGGGCGCAGAGGAGCCCGGGGAGGTAAGCCAGGATCAGTTGCAACCACAGACTGACTTACTGTGTCCCCTCACCCTTCCCCATTCTCCGGACAATGACATGACTGGGGGGGGGCCAGAATTAGGAGCCCAGTTTAGGGAGGCAGTGAAGACAGACCCTACCCTGGCCGGCGTGAGACTTCGGGCGTCCGAATCTCAGGCAGGGGAGGGCACTGAGCGCTGCCTATGGTATAAGGGACTCCTATACAGAGAAGAAGGGAACCCGGGGATAGAGAAGGGATTGACCGGTAAGCGACAGCTACAGTATCGACACAGCCTATTCTAACAAAAGCCGCCGGTTGACCGGGGCTTACTCCAGCTGGCGCCGGGGCTAGACCGCGCGCCGCCGCATCTCCTCCGTGCACCCCCTCCGCTCGTGCACGCTTTTTGCTCCCCCTTCCCGACCCCCTAGCTGCTCCTGCTGTGCCCCTCTGCTTCCCCGCACCCCCGCTTACCTCACTTCAAACCTTCAGGGGTGTCGGGGAAGCCGGGCACACACGTGACTGTGACGTCACAGTGACGCGCGGACATGCCGTGTCTCCACGCTTCCCGCATGCATCCAGCCATGCGGGAAGTGTTAAAATAAGCTGTGTCGATACTGTAGCAGTGCCCCAGGGGTACCGACAGCAATTGTTACGGGTAGCTCACTCTATTCCGTTAGCGGGACATCAGGGGGTCACCAGGACGCGAGCCCGGTTATTGCAGCGTTACTACTGGCCAGGGGCATCTCGAGATGTGGGCAATTTCTGCCGCTCTTGTGATGCCTGCCAGCGAGTGGGTAAGGCGGGCGACCGTGTGAAGGCACCCCTGAAATCCCTACCGATAATAGGGGAACCCTTCCAGAAAGTAGCGATGGACCTTGTAGGACCCCTTATGATTCCTAGCAGGTCAGGGAAGCGCTACATCCTCACAGTGGTGGATTTTGCCACCCGTTACCCTGAGGCGGTAGCGCTTGGCACCATAGATGCCAAGACAGTGGCAGCAGCGTTGCTGAACTTTTTTTCTAGGGTAGGTTTCACTAGTGAGATCCTAACTGATCAGGGGTCGCAGTTCATGAGTGAACTGTTACATTGTCTCTGGGATGCATGCGGTGTACAGCACCAGCGCACTACCCCTTACCATCCCCAGACAAACGGATTATGTGAGAGGTTTAACGGGACCCTGAAGCAGATGCTTCGGACCTTCATAGAGGCGGAGGGGAAAGACTGGGAGATTCACCTGCAGCACTTGCTGTTTGCCTACCGAGAGGTACCGCAGGAATCTACAGGCTTCTCCCCCTTCGAGCTACTATATGGCCGCAGGGTACGTGGACCTCTGGACCTATTCCGTGAGGGATGGGAAGGGGAGACTACCACTACTGATGCTTCAGTGATCCAGTATGTAGTAGATCTCAGAGACCGGTTAGAGATGCTCATGGGGGTGGCCCAGGACCACCTCAGGGCCGCTCAGACCAGGCAGAAGCAATGGTATGACCAGCAGGCCCGTAGCAGGGAATTCATCCCAGGACAGCAGGTGCTTGTTCTCAAACCCACTCGGGAGAACAAGCTGATGGCTGCCTGGTCGTTACCGTACCCGGTTATCTGAAAGGTGAATGAGTACAACTACGTTGTACAGGTAGAGCCTGAGAGGCACAAGACATATCACGTCAATATACTGAAAGAATACAGAGCACCGAGTATGGGAGCTGTGCTGGCCATTTGTAGCCCACTGCTGGAGGATCCGGCGAGCAATGCTCTGCCTGATCTCCTAGGGGAGGCTAGGCAGGGACACACTGTGGAACAGGTAGAGATAGGGGCACAGTTAAGTGCTAGGCAGCAGGGAGAAGCCAGGGACATGCTAGCTAAGTATAGGGCCCTCTTCACTGACATGCCAGGGACCACACATCTCACAAAACACCCAGTGCACACAGGGGATCTGCAGCCTCTGCATAAGCATGCTTATAGAATGTCAGCAGAGGTCAAGACCAGTATGGAAAGGGAGATAGAGGAGATGCTGACCCTAGGGGTAATTACTCCGTCCCAAAGTCCTTGGGCAAGCCCGGTAGTTCTAGTCCCTAAGAAGGAAAAGACCACCTGGTTTTGTGTGGACTACCGCTTGCTCAACGCGAGGACGGTGTCAGATGCCTACCCCATGCCCCGCATGGATGAGTTACTGGATGAACTCACGGGGGCAAGGTATCTGACCACTTTGGATTTGAGCAAAGGATATTGGCAAATCCCACTGACCCTGGAGGCTAGCGAGAAGTCAGCATTCATCACTCCAAGTGGCCTCTATGAGTTTTTGGTGATGCCATTTGGGATGAAGAATGCCCCGGCTACCTTCCAACGCCTGGTCAATAGGTTACTGGAAGGGATGCAGAGCTATGCCAGGGCTTACTTAGATGACATTGCTGTCTTTAGTAATTCCTGGGACTCCCACTTAGGACATGTAGCTGCGGTGCTGGATAGGATCAGGGAGGCTGGGCTTACCTTGAAACCCACTAAGTGTATGGTAGGGATGGCAGAGGTCCTGTACTTAGGGCACAGGGTGGGTGGAGGGCACCTCAAACCAGAGCCAGCCAAGGTAGAAGCCATAGTTCAGTGACCTGTTCCAAAAACCAAGAAACAGGTCATGGCATTTTTGGGCACTGCAGGGTACTATAGGAAGTTTGTCCCACAGTACAGCACCGTGGCCAAACCCCTGACTGATTTGACTAAGAAGCAACTGCCTGTGCTATCACCTGGACTCCTGCCTGTGAAACTGCTTTCCAGGCACTGAAAACTGCGCTTGCTGGGGCCCCCATACTGGCTGCCCCAGACTATACCAAACAGGAACTGCATTAGGCATTAGACAGTGAGGCATTTAAAGTGAGCTTTTTAAGTGATAAATATAGTTAGACTATAGTTAATATACTCACTTTCTTCATGCAAGACCAATAACCTCAGCTGATACTGCTGCGGCCAAGTTTATTCGAGCATTTGCCCGTTCTTGGCCGCAGCAGTATCCTGGCGCGCGCCGCAGGGTGACGGGCGCGCGCCGAAGCAGCGGAGGAGCGCCCTCCGATCGGGGCTTTCTCCCTTCCGCTGCCGGGTCCGCCGGGTCCCCCGGAACCCCCTGCCGCCGTCCCGCGATCGCGGGACATCAGGGCTCCCTCGGGGAGCCCTGGACGCGCGTGCAGGGGGCGCTGGCACCCGATGATGCGTGACCGCACATCGGTGATGCGCGCCACGCTGAGGGAGTGCGGCTCGCAAGCCGGGACATTTCCCGGCTTGCGGAATGAGCCGCACTCGGATAAACTGTGTCGGCAGTGTATGACATGGATCTAATTGCATTCTCTTCACAGGTATGTTCCTGATGTGCAAATCCTGTGTAAAAGACTGACTCTGGCCTTGTAGCATTGATATAAGTATGTTCCTGATGTGCAAATCCTGTGTAAAAGACTGACTCTGGCCTTGTAGCATTGATATAAGTATGTTCCTGATGTGCAAATCCCGTGTAAAAGACTGACTCTGGCCTTGTAGCATTGATATAAGTATGTTCCTGATGTGCAAATCCTGTGTAAAAGACTGACTCTGGCCTTGTAGCATTGATATAAGTATGTTCCTGATGTGCAAATCCCGTGTAAAAGACTGACTCTGGCCTTGTAGCATTGATATAAGTTAGTATGTTTGAATTAAAAAAAAAAAAAATTTCCCCCTCTTAACTCTGTGCTGTTAATTGACCAACTGGAACAAGCTGATTTATTGGGGAGGGGAGGGTCATTGACTGCTTTATCTGTATAATACCAACACCTTTCCTGCATTTTACTGGAACTGCATTAGGCATTAGACAGTGAGGCATTTAAAGTGAGCTTTTTAAGTGATAAATATAGTTAGACTATAGTTTGACTAGAGGTGACTGGGGACTGGATCTACTGCTAACTCTTTTACTCAGGACAACAAACGGTAAGCTATTCAGATCACACTATGATCCCATGCTTGCTAACCTGCATATTTCAACCCCCACCCCTTTACAACTTATTCACTGCAGTCTCTCCCAAAACTGACTGCACAATACACTGAAACCCTGATTTGACTCTAGCATTGCAATACAGCTAAACATTTGACAAGGAACAGGCACACACCTGCTGTTTAGTCTGCACACACTCACTCTGCTCACAACAGCTCCTTGCAGCACTGCCTACCTCTGGCATCATGAACCTGCTATGTATTTTAACTTTTTTCTTTCTCCTGGCCTCATGGAGATGTTACTCCCTCTATCCACTACAAACTCCTCCTTCCTGGCCCACACCCAACATCACCATACACCCTGGACTACTCAAAAGCCTTGCACTATCTACTGAATGTTGGTGGAGAACTCTAAAAACCAGCACACCAACCACTGCTCACTCAAATGGCAAACACCACAAATGTACAACTTGCAAACAACTACCCAAATTTCTACTCATACTATTACTCTCTTTAGCAGGTGATATTGGACCTAACCCAGGTCCTCCCATTTCAGCTCTGTCCCATGCCCCTGAGAATTCCACCTTTAAATTCCAAAAAGGGCTATCTGTCGCCCATATAAACATCCGGAGCCTGCTGCCCAAACTCGACGAACTAAGGGCATGGTGCCTTATGCATAAACCCAAAGCCATCGTTCTTACAGAAACATGGCTATCCCCTAAAACCCCTGATGCAAATATCGCCATTCAGGGATACTCCATTTTTAGGAGAGATAGGTCAAAGAGAGGAGGGGTGTTTTTTTATATTGCAGACACCCTACAATTTACACTGTTAAATTGCCCACCAAGCCCACCCTCTTTTGAAATTCTAGTTGGCAAAATCTGCCTCCCCTTTTCTAAGCCCATCTTGCTTGCTGGCATCTACCGCCGCCCTAAAGACCCTCTACAATCCCTGACTGATATCACCCAGTTTCTTGGCTCCATTTCCTCTCTGAATGAGAAGAGTGAGCTGCTAGTTCTTGGGGATTTCAACTTCAATTGGCTTGACCCTAAAAACCACAAAATCCAGATACAACTCAAGTCACTTATCCTATCGCAACTCATTTCCCAACCCACACGGATAAACCTGAAATCGCATAACCATTCCTTGCTAGACTGGATTCTATCCTCAAACCCCACCAGAATCCAATCCTCTGGCATCCTTCCTGATATTTTCAGTGACCATGCAATAGTGTACTGTGTAAGGAAAATTAAACCGCCCCATTCAAGCCCTAAAGTTCTCCTCACTAGAACATTTAAAAACTTTAACCCACAACAGTTTCTGGATGACTTTACCAACAGCCCATGGCACAGAATCGATTTAATTCCCGACCCTGATTCTGCGCTCGACTATTTCCAATCTGAGTTCTTAAAACTCTGCGATACCCATGCTCCACTATGCAAAATAAGGGTACGGGGGGCCCACCTTCCATGGGTTACACATGACCTTATAGCACTGTACCAGTTTAGGGATGCCTTGTGGAAAAGCTACAAAGTAACTGGCACTACCAAGGATCTCAATCACTACAGATGCCTGCGGAACATGTGCACAAGGCAAACAAGGCATGCAAAAGCACAATATTACTCTGACAATCTCCTCCAGAATATATCAAACCCAGCTAACTTCTGGAAGGTTATCAACAATATATTCCAGGCTCCTAACCATCAACAACCAAGTAATATCACTAAGGGGGATATTACTCTGACAAACCCCACTGACATTGCAAATGCATTCAATGATTACTTTGTGGGGTGTGCCACTAACTTATTAGCGAAACGCAGCCCAAACCACAAACCTGAATCTCATCCTGGGAGTACCCCTATAGTCCCACCCCCTCCCAACACTGCCCACAATTTTCAATTTGGCCCAGTATCTGAAGAGGAGATTACACAAGCGCTCCTCAAACTAAAACTAACCCTACAATTAAGCGATTTCTATACCAAGACAAATTTCCCTAGCCAATTCCAATCTGGGTTTCGTCCCAAACACTCCACCGTAACTACCCTGCTAAAAGTTTGCAATGAAATCCAGTGTGGAATGGAACGGGGACAACTCACTGGTGCAGTATTCCTAGATTTTGCAAAGGCTTTTGACACAGTTGATCATGCTATCCTGCTTAACAAACTCCAGAGATCTGGAATAGGGAAGCATGCTTTAAACTGGTTTCAGTCCTACCTATCAGGAAGATCCCAACATGTGTTCATCTCAGGCTCTAACTCCAACCCCCTGGATATCACCTGTGGTGTCCCGCAAGGCTCTGTTCTGGGGCCCCTACTCTTCTCAGTGTTCATTAATGATCTTCCCACAGCTTGTCAGGAAGCCTCAATACACATGTATGCAGATGACACAATCCTATATGCACACAGCCATAGCCTCTCTGACCTTCAACACATACTTCAGTCTGACTTTTTGAGACTCGAAAACTGGATTTCCCAAAACAAACTGTTTTTAAACACTGACAAGACTGTAACAATGGTATTTGGGACCAAGACTAAATTTGTAAAGCTTCCAGTGACTGTGCTCCTGATTAGAACACACGCTAACACCACCCTAACAGCTGTCACTAGTTTTAAATACCTGGGCTTATGGTTTGACTCCCACTTAACATTCGGGATGCACATTGATACCCTGACAACCAAGACCTATGCCAAACTAGGGGTACTTTACAGGAACAAATCCTCCCTAAGTCTCCTGGTCAGAAAGCGTATCGCACAGCAGATGCTAATGCCAATTATTGACTATGGAGACATAGTATATGGCTCGGCACCTCAAACCCACCTTAGCAAACTTGATACCCTCTACAATTCAATTTGTCGTTTTGTTCTCCAATGCAACTACAACACACATCACTGCGAAATGCTCAAAGAACTAGATTGGTCAACACTAGAGTCTAGGCGCAAAGTTCACCTTTCCTGTCTTACCTTTAAATTCTTCATGGGCAAGCTACCCAGCTACCTGAACAAGCTCCTCACCCCTACCACTTGCAGCACTTATCACCTGAGATCAGACTCCAAAGCCTGTTCATGGTCCCAAGGCTCAACAAAGTATCCGGACGTTCCTCCTTCTCCTACCGTGCACCCCAAAACTGGAACAACCTACCAGAGACTCTCACATTCACCACCAGTTTAGGCTCTTTCAAATCTAAGGCTATATCACATTTTAATATGGTCTGTAACTGTTTCATACGCTCATAATATATATTTTCTTTAACTGTGCACGCACTGTCTTGTATATAAAGTATACCCTGTTCATTTATGTATCTGTACTTGTAACCATGTATTATTTGTTTTACTCTGTGCCCAGGACATACTTGGAAACGAGAGGTAACTCTCAATGTATTACTTCCTGGTAAAATATTTTATAAATAAATAAATAAATAAATTCCCTCATACAGACTGATGCCTCGGACTATGGCATTGGGGCTGTGTTGAGCCAAGTGGGGGACGACGGTAGAGAGCACCCTGTGGTGTACCTCAGCTGAAAACTACTCCCCAGAGAAGTGGCCTATGCCACCATTGAGAAAGAGTGCTTGGCCATTGTGTGGGCACTCAAAAAACTCCAGCCCTATGTGTATGGGAGGGCTTTCACGTTCCTCACAGACCACAACCCCCTGAGTTGGCTGCAGAGGGCATCAGGGGAGAATGCCAAGTTGCTAAGGTGGAGCTTGGCCTTGCAAGAGTTTGAGTTTACTATGGGTAGTGAAAACAGCAATGCTGATGGACTTTCACATCAGGACTATCCCTCTGAGACTGAGTTCGTTAAGGGTGCCAGCAGTGCCCCACTCCCTGTTAGGTCCAGTGGCCACAGGTCACCCATTAAGAAGGGGAGGTGTAGAGGGAGAGGGGGTTGGCCCGGTATTAAAGGGGTTGCACCCCATATGGCCCCCCCTGACCTCACCAGGGAGGCAAGGGTTTAACTGGACTGCGGTCCAAGAATGTGGTTTACACCTTGTCATGTCATGAAAAATGTATGTTCCCCTGTTCCCATGTTTCATTATAATCCTGTATTTTTTTTTTTTTTATAACTTCAAGTTTATTGGAAGATTTTCAGTATAAATAGCATCGCAATACAAATAACACGAACATTCACAGTATTACATTCATGTACGATACTGCTACATTCTCCTTCTGGAGCCACAAGTGTTCATGCGTTGAACATGATATCTCTATAACCAGTTGGGATATTTATGTATTTTAAACTTGGGGGGACAACACAAAGAAAAGAAAAAAAAAGAAAAAGGGTAAATTAAGGCGGGGGGGGGGGGTGGGAAGGAGGGAAGGGGGGGGGGGGGGGGCGTGGGCACGCAGCACTGCCATTTTCCCATAGGTGGCTGATATATGTACTCTACACGATTGTTTGCCGACTTCCAGGGCCACCCAAGGTGTTCACGTGGCGTGTCCTCAACTAGGTCTCGTAGTCCGTTCCGCTTACTTGATGGACTTTCACGTCAGGACTATCCCTCTGAGACTGAGTTTGTTAAGGGTGCCAGTAGTGCCCCACTCCCCGTTAGGGCCAGTGGGCCACAGGTCACCCATTAAGAAGGGGAGGTGTAGAGGGAGAGGGGTTTGGCCCGGTATTAAAGAGGTTGCACCCCATATGGCCACCCCCTGACCTCACCAGGGAGGCAAGGGGTTAACTGGACTGCGGTCCAGGAATGTGGCTTACACCTTGTCATGTCAGGAAACTGTATGTTCCCCTGTCGCCATGTTTCATTATAATCCTGTATTTTAATGTTTTAAAGTGTATTTCTGTATCTCCAGTTCTGGAGGTCGCAGAGAGTTGATATTTGGCCAATGTGTGGAGTCACTGTAGGCATTAAGAACTGGCAAATTTCGACCCACTGAGCCCACCAGAATTGAACTTATTAATACAGTAGAGGCAACGTTTATTCTAACATTTGCCGTAAACTAGCCGGGTTACATTCTGGGTATGTGCTGGGTATGTGCTGGGTATGTTCTGGGCTAGTTTGAGGCACGTTTAAGGTATTTCTGCATTGACTAACGACCCATAGGATTAACACAGCAGGGATCCCTGACACTCCAATTCAGTTTGAATGGGACTGCCAGGGACCCCCGCTGTTAATCTGATAGGCCATTAATCAATGCAGAAATGCTGGGGCTAGTTTAAGGAAAGTTTAAGGCATGTATTCAGAATGTACCTGGGTGTTTCCTGGGTTTTTTGGGGAATTGCCACTGGTTTTTGTTCGAATAAGAGTTGCCTCTACTGTATGTGTAGATATTAAAGAGTATATGTATGGTATTTTGGATCTGCTCTGAAAAATGCAGACTCCATCTGCTATGCTAAATAGGTCAGGAAGGGCAGCCGGATGATTGAGCCTAAGTACTAAACAACAGATCAAGTACTAATCAACAGACTCTGCCACTCTAATTGTTACCTGAGGGCGGAGAATCATCAAACTGGAGTGGGTTGTAAGTGTTATGTCTACACCTACAAACAATGAAGATCCTATCAGATACTTCATTTGGTAGACTGGTCGTTGCCCCTGATTGAATTATGGGGCTACAGAAATAAGACCCTCAGAGTCCCAGTACACATGGGCTAACTAGCTGGGGGGCATGGGTTAATCTGTGTCTCCACGTTAGGGATTGGATACAGATAATTGTTCACCAATAGTCTGTATTCAATGTTAAGAATAGGGTTACACAGGTATATAAACTGTGTAAACCCTACAGTTTTTAGTTCTTCTTCTGATACCATCTTGAATGTCACCGGATTGCTGGAGAATTGCTAACTGATACTTCTCCATTCCCCAACCCTAAGTAAGTGTTACCTTCTTGTCTGTTAATTGTACTATATTGCTGTGTTCACCTTTTTTAAGGAATAAATATATTTTATTATATCTAAGCCTCGTTCAGGTCAACCCAGATATTTGGTGTTCATTATATCTTGTCATAAGCTACCGTGACAGTGACGCTTAGTGATGCTTAGTAACACTTAGTGACGCTTAGCAACACTTAGTGATGTTTAGCAATGCTTAGTGACTCTTAGCAACACTTAGTGACGTTTAGCAATGCTTAGTGACGCTTAGTGATGCTTAGCAATGCTTAGTGACGCTTAGTGATGCTTAGCAATGCTTAGTGACTGTCACAGTAACTTATAACAAGATATAATATACACCAAATAACTGGGTTGAACGGAACGAGGCTTAGATATAATAAAGTATATTTTATTTATTCCTTAAATAGTTGAACACAGCAATATAGTACAATTAACAGGCAAGAAGGTAACACTTACTTAGGGTTTGGGATGAAGAAGTATCAGATAGCAATTCTCCAGCAATCAGGTATCAATCAAGATGTAATCAGAAGACAAAGACTGTAGGGTTGACAACAGTTTATATACCTTTGTAACCCTATTCTTAACATTGAGTACAGGCTATTGGAGAACAATTATCTGTACCCAATCTCTAACGTGGGAACACAGTTTAACCCATGCCCCCCAGCTAGTTGGCCCATGCGTACAGGGACTCTGAGGGTCTCATTTCTGTAGCCCCACATCTAAATCAGGGGCGCCGGCCAGTCTACCAGATGGCGTATCTGGCAGGATCTTCCTTGTTTGTAGGTGTAAGTTATGACACCTACAAACCACTCCAGCTTCATGCTTCTCCGACCTCATGTAAACAGTTAGAGTGCGGAGTCTTTTGATCAGGACTTGGTTCCTAGAATTTGGGTCGCCCCCCTGACCATTTGCATTCCTTAGTGTGAAGGAATCTTCGCTGGTTTTTGTCCCCGCTTTGAAATACACTATGATGGTTAAAACACAAACATATTAAAATATCCGGTTCCATTAGGTCCAGCGGGTCCAAACTCCCCAGACCTTAATGCCGGAACTGGGACACTATAGGGTCCAAGTTTCAGCCCGCTGCGACCTTCAGAACTGGAGATATACAAATATCACATAAATCGTTTTTTACTTTAACACAAAATTCTCCGCTGTAAAATAAATCACAGTTTTTCACTAAATCCCCATTGAAAACAACGTGCTCCGCCGCCATAGACTTTCAATGGTAACCCGCCGCCATTGGCGGCTATGGGAGTCTGCCGCCATAGACTTTCAACGGGCATCGCCGCCGTTGGAGCCTATGGGGTTTCTCCGCCATAGCCGGTCAATGGGAAACGGCCGCCATTGAAGTCTATGGGAAAAACTCACGAACCTTTATGGTGGTCCATACTCCATTGGGTTGGTCAGAGAGGGTCAGGAATGGTTCTGCGTTCATGCCGGAACAGTGACTACAGGCACCCCATACCATGGCCCTCTGGACCCTCCAGAACCGGAGATATGGGCTTATGATTTTCAGGGTTTCAGACTTAGCCGTTTTCTCGTGCTGCTTCTGCCGCTGCCATTGTAACCTATGGCACGACCCGCTCAGCCAGCACGACCCTTTCTGGGGGTCCTGGATTATTGGACCTGGTGGTGGTCAAGTGAGGGGAGGCCTAGGAACTAGGGGCAAAAGGAATTTTATTTCTGGGTGCCCTAGAACCTAAGATTCCCACGCCTCTTGTCGTTGAACTTGAACTAACAGTGATGAAAGCTCTTTTTCAGATACTGCTGCGGCACAGTTTATTCGAGCATTTGCCCGTTCTGTGCCGCAGCAGTAGCCTGGCGCGCGCCCGAGTGTGACGGGCGCACGCCGAAGCAGCGGAAGAGCGCCCTCCGATCGGGGCGCTCTCCCTACCGCTGCCGGGTCCGCCGGGTCCCCCGGAACCCCCTGCCGCTGTCCCGCGATCGCGGGACACCAGGGCTCCCTCGGGGAGCCCCTGGACACGCGTGCAGCGGGCGCACGCTCCCGATGACGCGTGACCGCGCGTCTATGACGCGCGGCACGCCGAGGGGCGGCCACTAGCAAGCCGGGAGATTTCCCGGCTTGCGGTACCGACCACACTTCAATAAAGTGTGTCGGTAGTGTATTGTATCTGCTTTGCGGTTTTGCGGTTTGGACGGCTGCCAACTCGTTCCTGGAAAGCGCCGTTGAGTAATCTCCATTGAAGTCAATGAGCCCATTGACACAATAGGAAACCGCCGCTCCTCCTCTCTGACGCCACCTGCTGGTCTTCGAGGGAAACAGGTCCAAAACTGCTAGATCCGCCATTGAAATGAATGGAGCTCCAATGGCGGCCTATGGGACTCTGCAAAATGGTGCCTGAAAAGGCGGGAAAATTAAACAAAGGGCTATAATCACTATTCAACTATTAACCCTTGCCCTCCCAGATGGTTCCCAGTGTGTGTGTGTGGTGCAGACACTGACATTATAATAAAACATGGGAACAGGGGAACATACATTTTCATGTCATAGCAAGGTGCAAACCACATTCCTGGACCGCAGTCCAGTTAACCCCTTCCCTCCCTGGTGAGGTCAGGGGGTGGCCATATGGGGTGCAACCCCTTTAATACCGGGCCAATCCCCCTTTCCCTCTATAGTGACGCGTAGTGACGTTTAGCAATGCTTAGTGACGCTTAGCAATGCTTAGTGATGCTTAGTGACTCTTAGTGATGCTCAGCATTGCTTAGTGACGCTTAGCATTGCTTAGTGACATTTAGCGACGCTTAGTAACGCTTAGTGACGTTCAGTGATGATTAGTGACGCTTAGCGACGCTTAGTAATGCTTAGTGACGTTCAGTGACGATTAGTGACGCTTAGTGACGCTTAGTGACGCTTAGTAATGCTTAGTGACGCTTAGTGATGCTCGGTAACTCTTAGTAACACTTAGTGACGCTTAGTAACACTTCGTCCATGGTGACGCTGAGTGCACGCGCACGCTCGCCGCAATCAAACACATTGCTACAATGTGTTTGTGCAGCATGAGTGCGCGCGTGCACGTGCCCGTGAGCACATGGCGCCCAGCTGCTTGCAGAGTCAAACAAATTTGATTCTGTCGCTCGCTGGCGCGTCACGTGAACGGTTCTCTAAATAAGGATGAAACAGCTCCGTGACATCATTGCCGTGTCCCCTGACATGCCCCCTATTCACGCAACTAGCAGGACACAAATCACCCGAGTGTAGCCAGGTCCCCTCTGGCTCCCAGGACCTCCGTTTCCCTCCCCTTACCTTTGCTGACACTTCTATGCGGTCACGCATGCGCAGTGTCGCCTGGTCCCCTCTGGCTCCATGGACCTCCGTGTCCCTCCCTTTAGCTTTGCTGATGCTTCTATGCGGTCACGCATGCGCAGTGTCGCCAATTCCCCTCTGGCTCCCAGGACCTCTGTTTCCCTCCCCTTACCTTTGCTGATGCTTCTATGCGGTCACGCATGCGCAGTGTCGTCAGGTCCCCTCTGGCTCCCAGGGGCTCTGTTTCCCTCCACTTACCTTTGCTGATGCTTCTATGCGGTCACGCATGCGCAGTGCAGCCAGGTCCCCTCTGGCTCCCAGGACCTCCGTTTTCCCTCCCCTTACCTTTGCTGATGCAAGGGAGGTTGCGGGGGGAGTGTGGTCTTTGTCTGGGTCGCCGGGGGCTTTCGGCGGGCCTCTCCACAGTGCACCCCCATCTTCTATGCGGTCACGCATGCGCAGTGTAGTCGCGCATGCACAGTGACGGCTACGGGTCCGGCGGCCATGTTAGGATTGGTGCGAGAGGTCGTGCAGCTACAGGTAGTCGCACATGCGCAGATGCGAGAGCGGCTGCCATTACAAGTAGCGCAGGCGCAGGGAGAAGAGGGTAGGCGGCCATTAGGGAGGCGCCCACGCGGTCTCCATGGGCAAGAGCCTCCTTGGGAACAACAGTTCCCAGGAGGCATAGCAGCAGGCAGTCAGGTGCTTTAGCTTAGCTAATAGGGCTTAGGAATCCTCCTGTTTAGGGGAAGATCTAGTTATGGATATTAGCAGGTTTGCAGGAAGGAAGTCACTCAGGGATGGGAGTCAGACAGGGGAGGAGGTAGGTGCGCAGGGTCAGTGACCAATGCACTAGGACAGAGTACCCTCCCCAGGCCCCAGATAGCCCTGAGTCACCAGTGAGTTGCTGCAGCTAGGGACAGACCCCAGATAGGGATGCTGCCACCTTAGCTGAGCTGGATAGCTAGGCTGAGACAGTGTTGCTTTGCAGTGCAGCCACAGTAGTTAGTTTGGCAGTTTTAGGAAAGGCCCTTTGGCCAGTGCAAGGAGGGGGGGGGGTGGGGGGGGGTGGGGGAGGGGTGCTTTCTATAGTACACAGTGTTATGTGATATCATCGGTGCCAGTTGCATGCGGTGATCGCGGCCTGCGTCTGGACTCAGACAGGCTCTACCGCGAGAGACATTCTGCAGGTGAGACGCTCCACGAGGGAGACACCGCACACGGAGGTGGGACACCGCACACGGAGGTGGGACACCGCACACGGAGGTGGGACACGCACACGGAGGTGGGACACCGCACACGGAGGTGGGACACCGCACACGGAGGTGGGACACCGCACACGGAGGTGGGACACCGCACACGGAGGTGGGACACCGCACACGGAGGTGGGACACCGCACACGGAGGTGGGACACCGCACACGGAGGTGGGACACCGCACACGGAGGTGGGACACCGCACACGGAGGTGGGACACGCACACGGAGGTGGGACACCGCACACGGAGGTGGGACACCGCACACGGAGGTGGGACACGCACACGGAGGTGGGACACCGCACACGGAGGTGGGACACCGCACACGGAGGTGGGACACCGCACACGGAGGTGGGACACGCACACGGAGGTGGGACACCGCACACGGAGGTGGGACACCGCACACGGAGGTGGGACACCGCACACGGAGGTGGGACACCGCAGGGCGGATTCCTATCTATAAGTGCACCAACCATAAACACGTGAGCAGCGCTGCCACACATTTGGGGTGGGAACAAGCCAGGACACTGGGACGCTGGTGCCGAGCACCCAATTATCGTGGGCACTGTGTGGTTAGGTTACCTTGGGGGCGGAAAGGCCAAGGGCCTGTACAAGGGGATATTGGTGCCCCCTGCACCCAATGTATATTATGTATAGAGCTGTTAGTACTCTGTATTGTGTTACTGTGATGTATTGGGCGACCTGGCCATTCTATGGATGAGTGCTATAGACACTAACTATTTTCCCTTTAGTAAATACAGTTGCATATACTTGGTGTGCGTGTTTCCTTATGGTGTATTCCCGGGAGGGGCTATCCCACGAACTGTGCGGATCCCTTCTGGGTGGAGGCGCTGCTGCATCATCTACACACCCCAGGCTCCCAGTGGCGGAGGTTCAGGCCTCATGTGAACCTGACAGGTAAAAGCAACGCACACCTGGTAATACATACAGATTCCCCTCACATGCACTCTATCTGTGATTGGGAGGGGGGCGGGGAATATGTGTTACACGAGCAAAATGAGCGCCTTCCGTCACGGAGCTCGAGCGCCAGCGAACTCACATTCACCCTGGCCGCAGCCTTAGTGACAATTAGTAACACTTAGTGATGCTTAGCAACGCTTAGTAATGCTTGGTAACGCTTAGCAACGCTTAGCGACACTTAGCGACGCTCATTGATGCTTAGCGACGCATAGTGATGCCTATCAATGCTTAGTGACGCTTAGCAACGCCCAGTGATACTTAGCGACGCTTAGGCCGGGGATATAGTAGGTGCGTGTGCGATGGAGCGCATGGCGTCGCGGATGCTTGTCGGCCAAGCGATCTGTGGCCTGTAATCCACAGCGACGGGGAGGCGTGGTGATGACGTCACGTGAGCGGTTCACCCTCATTGGCTGAACCGCACATGTGACCCGGCCATGGCGCGACAAAGACAAAAGTGTTTGTCTGCTCAAGATTCGCGCTTGCGCTCTATGGAGTTTGGACGCGGCCTCAGTGATGCTTAGTGATGCCTAGCAACGTTTACAAACACTTATTCTACGCTGCTGGACATATAGGGGCACTAATCTCTGATAGAAAAAAATCGCCATTGTTTTTAAATCGCCATTTTTGGCAGAGTTGCTATGACCAGTGTTCGACAATCCTATACATTTACACGCCCGGGGCGTGTGGATTTAACCCCCGGGCGAGTAAATATTGGCCCAAGCAGCACACGTGTGTTTTTTAAATTTCCCGCGCTCGCGCTGGAGAAAAAAAAAGCCGGAGGCGGGTTCATGTTGTTGGGGGAGATTACCCCGCCTCCGGCTCTCTGAGCAGTGCCTTCCCTCCTCCCCCGCCTCTCAGCCACTTTCCCTCCTCAGCGCTTCCACTCCTCCCCCTTCCGGCAGCCAGCCCCTTCCGCGCCTGTCTGCCTCAGGCCCCTGCAGGGCCATCTATCACCCCCCCCTCGCATCGGGCCATCCGCCCCTCCTCGCATTGGGCCATCCGCCCCCCTCCCATCGGGCCATCCGCCCCCCCTCGCATTGGGCCATCCGCCACCCCCCCCCCTCACCCAAATCTCTCCCGGTCTCCGTGACCCCAAATCTGTCCCGGCCTCCTGACCCCCCCCTCACCCCATGCAGCGTCGGTGTGCCGCCTCTATGGACACTCTGCCGATCTGTCAGCTGTTAAGGAAACCCCTGATGGCCAGCTCAGTTGTTAGCAGGGAAATCCCCTAACCGGTGCTTCTACATCCTATCAGTGAATACTGCTGCGTCGGCGTCCCCCTCTGGAGGGGGCGCGGCCCCTTGCAGAGGCCCTCCTGCCGTGCGGAGGCCCCCGCTGCCATGTGTGACCCCCTGCCATACGGGTGAGTGTTTGTGTGTGTGAGTGACAGACTGTGAGTGTGAGTTTGTCTGAGTGAGTTTGTCTGAGTGAGTGTGTCTGAGTGAGTGTGAGTGTCTGTGTGTCTGTGAGTGTGTCACCCTCTCTCCCTCTCCGTGTCACCCTCTCCCTGTGTCACTCTCCCTCTCCCTGTGTCACCCAGCATCTCCCTCTGTCACCCTCTCCCTGTGTCACTCTCCCTCTCCCTGTGTCACCCAGCATCTCCCTCTGTCACCCTCTCCCTGTGTCACCCACCCTCTCCCTCTGTCACCCTCTCCCTGTGTCACCCACCCTCTCCCTCTGTCACCCTCTCCCTGTGTCACCCTCCCTCTCCCTTGTCACCCACCCTCTCCCTGTGTCACCCACCCTCTCCCTCTGTCACCCTCTCCCTGTGTCACCCACCCTCTCCCTCTGTCACCCTCCCTCTCCCTGTGTCACCCTCCCTCTCCCTGTGTCACCCTCCCTCTCCCTGTGTCACCCTCCCCCTGTGTCACCCTCCCCCTGTGTCACCCTCTCTCCCTCTCCCTGTGTCACCCTCTCTCCCTCTCCCTGTGTCACCCTCTATCCCTCTCCCTGTGTCTCCCTCTCCCTGTGTCACCCTCTCCCTCTCCGTGTCACCCTCTCTGTCTCCCTGTGTCACCCTCTCCCTCTCCCTGTTTCACCCTATCCCTCTCCCTGTGTCACCCTCCCTCTCCCTGTGTCACGCTCCCTCTCCCTGTGTCACCCTCCCTCTCCCTATGTCACCCTCCCTCTCCCTGTGTCACCCTTCCTCTCCCTGTGTCACCCTCCCCCTCCCTGTGTCACCCTCCCTCTCCCTGTGTCACCCTCCCTCTCCCTGTGTCACCCTCCCTCTCCCTGTGTCACCCTCTCCCTCTCCCTGTGTCACCCTCTCCCTGTCACCCTCCCTCTCCCTGTCACCCTCCCTCTCCCTCTCCGTGTCACCTCCTCCCTGTGTCACCCTCCCTCTCCCTCTCCGTGTCACCCTCTCCCTGTGTCACCCACCCTCTCAGTCTCCCTGTGTCACCCTCTCCCTGTGTCACCCTCTCCCTGTGTCACCCTCTCTCCCTCTCTCTGTCACCCTCTCCCTCGTGTCACCCTCTCCCTGTGTCACCCTCCCTCTCCCTCTCCGTGTCACCCTCTCCCTGTGTCACCCACCCTCTCCGTCTCCCTGTGTCACCCTCTCACTCTCTCTGTCGCACTCTCTTCTTCGCTCTCTCTGTCGCACTCTCTTCTTCGCTCTCTCTGTCGCACTCTCTTCTTCCCTCTCTCTGTCGCACTCTCTTCTTCGCGCTCTCTGTCGCACTCTCTTCTTCGCTCTCTCTGTCGCACTCTCTTCTTCGCTCTCTCTGTCGCACTCTCTTCTTCGCTCTCTCTGTCGCACTCTCTTCTTCGCGCTCTCTGTCGCACTCTTCTTCGCGCTCTCTGTCGCACTCTCTTCTTCGCTCTCTCTGTCGCACTCTCTGCTTCGCTCTCTCTGTCGCGCTCTCTTCTTCGCTCTCTCTGTCGCACTCTCTTCTTCGCTCTCTCTGTCGCACTCTCTTCTTTGCTCTCTCTGTCGCACTCTCTTCTTCGCTCTCTCTGTCGCGCTCTCTTCTTCGCTCTCTCTGTCGCACTCTCTTCTTCGCTCTCTCTGTCGCACTCTCTTCTTCGCGCTCTCTGTCGCACTCTCTTCTTCGCTCTTTCTGTCGCACTCTCTTCTTCGCTCTCTCTGTCGCACTCTCTTCGCTCTCTCTGTCGCGCTCTCTTCTTCCCTCTCTCTGTCGCACTCTCTTCTTCGCTCTCTGTCGCACTCTCTTCTTCGCTCTCTCTGTCGCACTCTCTTCTTCCCTCTCTCTGTCGCACTCTCTTCTTCGCTCTCTCTGTCGCACTCTCTTCTTCGCTCTCTCTGTCGCACTCTCTTCTTCGCGCTCTCTGTCGCACTCTCTTCTTCGCTCTCTCTGTCGCACTCTCTTCTTCGCTCTCTCTGTCGCACTCTCTTCTTCGCTCTCTCTGTCGCACTCTCTTCTTCGCTCTCTCTGTCGCGCTCTCTTCTTCCCTCTCTCTGTTGCACTCTCTTCTTCGCTCTCTGTCGCACTCTCTTCTTCGCTCTCTCTGTCGCACTCTCTTCTTCCCTCTCTCTGTCGCACTCTCTTCTTCGCTCTCTCTGTCGCACTCTCTTCTTCGCTCTCTCTGTCGCACTCTCTTCTTCGCTCTCTCTGTCGCACTCTCTTCTTCGCTCTCTCTGTCGCACTCTCTTCTTCGCTCTCTCTGTCGCACTCTCTTCTTCGCTCTCTCTGTCGCACTCTCTTCTTCGCTCTCTGTCGCACTCTCTTCTTCGCTCTCTCTGTCGCACTCTCTTCTTCCCTCTCTCTGTCGCACTCTCTTCTTCCCTCTCTCTGTCGCACTCTCTTCTTCGCTCTCTCTGTCGCACTCTCTTCTTCGCTCTCTCTGTCGCACTCTCTTCTTCGCTCTCTCTGTCGCACTCTCTTCTTCGCTCTCTCTGTCGCACTCTCTTCTTCCCTCTCTCTGTCGCACTCTCTTCTTCGCTCTCTCTGTCGCACTCTCTTCTTCCCTCTCTCTGTCGCACTCTCTTCTTCGCTCTCTCTGTCGCGCTCTCTGTCGCACTCTCTTCTTCGCTCTCTCTGTCGCACTCTCTTCTTCGCTCTCTGTCGCACTCTCTTCTTCGCTCTCTCTGTCGCACTCTCTTCTTCGCTCTCTCTGTCGCACTCTCTTCTTCGCTCTCTCTGTCGCACTCTCTTCTTCGCGCTCTCTGTCGCACTCTCTTCTTCGCTCTCTCTGTCGCACTCTCTTCTTCGCTCTCTCTGTCGCACTCTCTTCTTCCCTCTCTCTGTCGCACTCTCTTCTTCGCTCTCTCTGTCGCACTCTCTTCTTCCCTCTCTCTGTCGCACTCTCTTCTTCGCTCTCTCTGTCGCACTCTCTTCTTCGCTCTCTGTCGCACTCTCTTCTTCGCTCTCTCTGTCGCACTCTCTTCTTCCTCTCTCTGTCGCACTCTCTTCTTCGCTCTCTGTCGCACTCTCTTCTTCGCTCTCTCTGTCGCACTCTCTTCTTCGCTCTCTGTCGCACTCTCTTCTTCGCGCTCTCTGTCGCACTCTCTTCTTCGCGCTCTCTGTCGCAATCTCTTCTTCGCTCTCTGTCGCACTCTCTTCTTCGCGCTCTCTGTCGCACTCTCTTCTTCGCGCTCTCTGTCGCACTCTCTTCTTCGCTCTCTGTCGCACTCTCTTCTTCGCTCTCTGTCGCACTCTCTTCTTCGCGCTCTCTGTCGCACTCTCTTCTTCGCGCTCTCTGTCGCAATCTCTTCTTCGCTCTCTGTCGCACTCTCTTCTTCGCGCTCTCTGTCGCACTCTCTTCTTCGCGCTCTCTGTCGCAATCTCTTCTTCGCTCTCTGTCGCACTCTCTTCTTCGCTCTCTGTCGCACTCTCTTCTTCGCGCTCTCTGTCGCACTCTCTTCTTCGCGCTCTCTGTCGCAATCTCTTCTTCGCTCTCTGTCGCACTCTCTTCTTCGCGCTCTCTGTCGCACTCTCTTCTTCGCGCTCTCTGTCGCACTCTCTTCTTCGCGCTCTCTGTCGCACTCTCTTCTTCGCTCTCTCTGTCGCACTCTCTTCTTCGCTCTCTCTGTCGCACTCTCTTCTTCGCTCTCTCTGTCGCACTCTCTTCTTCGCTCTCTCTGTCGCACTCTCTTCTTCGCTCTCTCTGTCGCACTCTCTTCTTCGCGCTCTCTGTCGCACTCTCTTCTTCGCGCTCTCTGTCGCACTCTCTTCTTCGCGCTCTCTGTCGCACTCTCTTCTTCGCTCTCTCTGTCGCACTCTCTTCTTCGCTCTCTCTGTCGCACTCTCTTCTTCACTCTCTCTGTCGCACTCCCTTCTTCGCTCTCTCTGTCGCACTCTCTTCTTCGCTCTCTCTGTCGCACTCTCTTCTTCGCTCTCTCTGTCGCACTCTCTTCTTCGCTCTCTCTGTCGCTCTCTCTGTCGCTTTCTCTGTCGCACTCTCTTCTTCGCTCTCTCTGTCGCACTCTCTTCTTCACTCTCTCTGTCGCTCTCTCTGTCGCTCTCTCTGTCGCACTCTCTTCTTCTCTCTCTCTGTCGCTCTCTCTGTCGCACTCTCTTCTTCGCTCTCTCTGTCGCACTCCCTTCTTCGCTCTCTCTGTCGCACTCTCTTCTTCGCTCTCTCTGTCGCACTCTCTTCTTCGCTCTCTCTGTCGCACTCTCTTCTCCGCTCTCTCTGTCGCTCTCTCTGTCGCTCTCTCTGTCGCACTCTCTTCTTCGCTCTCTCTGTCGCACTCTCTTCTTCACTCTCTCTGTCGCTCTCTCTGTCGCTCTCTCTGTCGCACTCTCTTCTTCTCTCTCTCTGTCGCTCTCTCTGTCGCACTCTCTTCTTCGCTCTCTCTGTCGCACTCTCTTCTTCGCTCTCTCTGTCGCTCTCTCTGTCGCACTCTCTTCTTCGCTCTCTCTGTCGCTCTCTCTGTCGCACTCTCTTCTTCGCTCTCTCTGTCGCACTCTCTTCTTCGCTCTCTCTGTCGCACTCTCTTCTTCGCTCTCTCTGTCGCACTCTCTTCTTCGCTCTCTGTCGCACTCTCTTCTTCGCTCTCTCTGTCGCACTCTCTTCTTCCCTCTCTCTGTCGCACTCTCTTCTTCGCTCTCTCTGTCGCTCTCTCTGTCGCTCTCTCTGTCGCTCTCTCTGTCGCACTCTCTTCTTCGCTCTCTGTCGCACTCTCTCCTTCGCTCTTTCTGTCGCACTCTCTTCTTCGCTCTCTCTGTCGCACTCTCTTCTTCACTCTCTCTGTCGCACTCTCTTCTTCGCTCTCTGTCGCACTCTCTTCTTCGCTCTCTCTGTCGCACTCTCTTCTTCGCTCTCTCTGTCGCACTCTCTTCTTCGCTCTCTCTGTCGCACTCTCTTCTTCGCTCTCTCTGTCGCACTCTCTTCTTCGCTCTCTCTGTCGCACTCTCTTCTTCGCTCTCTCTGTCGCACTCTCTTCTTCGCTCTCTCTGTCGCACTCTCTTCTTCGCTCTCTCTGTCGCACTCTCTTCTTCGCTCTCTCTGTCGCACTCTCTTCTTCGCTCTCTGTCGCACTCTCTTCTTCGCTCTCTCTGTCGCACTCTCTTCTTCCCTCTCTCTGTCGCACTCTCTTCTTCGCTCTCTCTGTCGCACTCTCTTCTTCGCTCTCTCTGTCGCACTCTCTTCTTCGCTCTCTCTGTCGCACTCTCTTCTTTGCTCTCTCTGTCGCACTCTCTTCTTCGCTCTCTCTGTCGCACTCTCTTCTTCCCTCTCTCTGTCGCACTCTCTTCTTCGCTCTCTCTGTCGCACTCTCTTCTTCGCTCTCTCTGTCGCACTCTCTTCTTCGCTCTCTCTGTCGCGCTCTGTCGCACTCTCTTCTTCGCTCTCTCTGTCGCACTCTCTTCTTCGCTCTCTGTCGCACTCTCTTCTTCGCTCTCTCTGTCGCACTCTCTTCTTCGCTCTCTCTGTCGCACTCTCTTCTTCGCTCTCTCTGTCGCACTCTCTTCTTCGCGCTCTCTGTCGCACTCTCTTCTTCGCTCTCTCTGTCGCACTCTCTTCTTCGCTCTCTCTGTCGCACTCTCTTCTTCGCTCTCTCTGTCGCACTCTCTTCTTCCCTCTCTCTGTCGCACTCTCTTCTTCGCTCTCTCTGTCGCACTCTCTTCTTCGCTCTCTCTGTCGCACTCTCTTCTTCGCTCTCTCTGTCGCACTCTCTTCTTCGCTCTCTGTCGCACTCTCTTCTTCGCTCTCTCTGTCGCACTCTCTTCTTCCCTCTCTCTGTCGCACTCTCTTCTTCGCTCTCTGTCGCACTCTCTTCTTCGCTCTCTCTGTCGCACTCTCTTCTTCGCTCTCTGTCGCACTCTCTTCTTCGCGCTCTCTGTCGCACTCTCTTCTTCGCGCTCTCTGTCGCAATCTCTTCTTCGCTCTCTGTCGCACTCTCTTCTTCGCGCTCTCTGTCGCACTCTCTTCTTCGCGCTCTCTGTCGCACTCTCTTCTTCGCTCTCTCTGTCGCACTCTCTTCTTCGCTCTCTCTGTCGCACTCTCTTCTTCGCTCTCTCTGTCGCACTCTCTTCTTCGCTCTCTCTGTCGCACTCTCTTCTTCGCGCTCTCTGTCGCACTCTCTTCTTCGCGCTCTCTGTCGCACTCTCTTCTTCGCGCTCTCTGTCGCACTCTCTTCTTCGCTCTCTCTGTCGCACTCTCTTCTTCGCTCTCTCTGTCGCACTCTCTTCTTCGCTCTCTCTGTCGCACTCTCTTCTTCGCTCTCTCTGTCGCTCTCTCTGTCGCTTTCTCTGTCGCACTCTCTTCTTCGCTCTCTCTGTCGCACTCTCTTCTTCACTCTCTCTGTCACTCTCTCTGTCGCTCTCTCTGTCGCACTCTCTTCTTCTCTCTCTCTGTCGCTCTCTCTGTCGCACTCTCTTCTTCGCTCTCTCTGTCGCACTCCCTTCTTCGCTCTCTCTGTCGCACTCTCTTCTTCGCTCTCTCTGTCGCACTCTCTTCTTCGCTCTCTCTGTCGCACTCTCTTCTCCGCTCTCTCTGTCGCTCTCTCTGTCGCTCTCTCTGTCGCACTCTCTTCTTCGCTCTCTCTGTCGCACTCTCTTCTTCACTCTCTCTGTCGCTCTCTCTGTCGCTCTCTCTGTCGCACTCTCTTCTTCTCTCTCTCTGTCGCTCTCTCTGTCGCACTCTTCGCTCTCTCTGTCGCACTCTCTTCTTCGCTCTCTCTGTCGCACTCTCTTCTTCGCTCTCTCTGTCGCTCTCTCTGTCGCACTCTCTTCTTCGCTCTCTCTGTCGCTCTCTCTGTCGCACTCTCTTCTTCGCTCTCTCTGTCGCACTCTCTTCTTCGCTCTCTCTGTCGCACTCTCTTCTTCGCTCTCTCTGTCGCACTCTCTTCTTCGCTCTCTGTCGCACTCTCTTCTTCGCTCTCTCTGTCGCACTCTCTTCTTCCCTCTCTCTGTCGCACTCTCTTCTTCGCTCTCTCTGTCGCTCTCTGTCGCTCTCTCTGTCGCTCTCTCTGTCGCTCTCTCTGTCGCACTCTCTTCTTCGCTCTCTGTCGCACTCTCTTCTTCGCTCTTTCTGTCGCACTCTCTTCTTCGCTCTCTCTGTCGCACTCTCTTCTTCACTCTCTCTGTCGCACTCTCTTCTTCGCTCTCTGTCGCACTCTCTTCTTCGCTCTCTCTGTCGCACTCTCTTCTTCGCTCTCTCTGTCGCACTCTCTTCTTCGCTCTCTCTGTCGCACTCTCTTCTTCGCTCTCTCTGTCGCACTCTCTTCTTCGCTCTCTCTGTCGCACTCTCTTCTTCGCTCTCTCTGTCGCACTCTCTTCTCGCTCTCTCTGTCGCACTCCCTTCTTCGCTCTCTCTGTCGCACTCTCTTCTTTGCTCTCTCTGTCGCACTCTCTTCTTCGCTCTCTCTGTCGCTCTCTCTGTCGCTCTCTCTGTCGCACTCTCTTCTTCGCTCTCTCTGTCGCTCTCTCTGTCGCACTCTCTTCTTCGCTCTCTCTGTCGCACTCTCTTCTTCGCTCTCTCTGTTGCTCTCTCTGTCGCTCTCTCTGTCGCACTCTCTTCTTCGCTCTCTCTGTCGCACTCTCTTCTTCGCTCTCTCTGTCGCACTCTCTTCTTCGCGCTCTCTGTCGCACTCTCTTCTTCGCGCTCTCTGTCGCACTCTCTTCTTCGCTCTTTCTGTCGCACTCTCTTCTTCGCTCTTTCTGTCGCACTCTCTTCTTCGCTCTCTCTGTCGCACTCTCTTCTTCGCTCTCTCTGTCGCACTCTCTTCTTCGCTCTCTTCTGTCGCTCTCTCTTCTTCGCTCTCTCTGTCGCACTCTCTTCTTCGCTCTCTCTGTCGCACTCTCTTCCTCTCGCTCTCTCTGTCGCACTCTCTTCTTCGCTCTCTCTGTCGCCCTCTCTTCTTCGCTCTCTCTGTCGCACTCTCTTCTTCGCTCTCTCTGTCGCACTCTCTTCTTCGCTCTCTCTGTCGCACTCCTTCTCTCGTCTCTCTGTCGCACTCTCTTCTTCGCTCTCTCTGTCGCACTCTCTTCTTCGCTCTCTCTGTCGCACTCTCTTCTTCGCTCTCTCTGTCGCTCTCTCTGTCGCTCTCTCTGTCGCACTCTCTTCTTCGCTCTCTCTGTCGCACTCTCTTCTTCACTCTCTCTGTCGCTCTCTCTGTCGCTCTCTCTGTCGCACTCTCTTCTTCTCTCTCTCTGTCTCTCTCTCTGTCGCACTCTCTTCTTCGCTCTCTCTGTCGCACCTCCCTTCTTCGCTCTCTCTGTCGCACTCTCTTCTTCGCTCTCTCTGTCGCACTCTCTTCTTCGCTCTCTCTGTCGCACTCTCTTCTTCGCTCTCTCTGTCGCTCTCTCTGTCGCACTCTCTTCTTCGCTCTCTCTGTCGCACTCTCTTCTTCACTCTCTCTGTCGCTCTCTCTGTCGCTCTCTCTGTCGCACTCTCTCTTCTCTCTCTCTGTCGCTCTCTCTGTCGCACTCTCTTCTTCGCTCTCTCTGTCGCACTCTCTTCTTCGCTCTCTCTGTCGCTCTCTCTGTCGCACTCTCTTCTTCGCTCTCTCTGTCGCTCTCTCTGTCGCACTCTCTTCTTCGCTCTCTCTGTCGCACTCTCTCGTCGCTCTCTCTGTCGCTCTCTCTCTGTCGCTCTCACTCTGTCGCTCTCTCTGTCGCACTCTCTTCTTCGCTCTCTGTCGCACTCTCTTCTTCGCTCTTTCTGTCGCACTCTCTTCTTCGCTCTCTCTGTCGCACTCTCTTCTTCACTCTCTCTGTCGCACTCTCTTCTTCGCTCTCTGTCGCACTCTCTTCTTCGCTCTCTCTGTCGCACTCTCTTCTTCGCTCTCTCTGTCGCACTCTCTTCTTCGCTCTCTCTGTCGCACTTCTTCTTCGCTCTCTCTGTCGCACTCTCTTCTTCGCTCTCTCTGTCGCACTCTCTTCTTCGCTCTCTCTGTCGCACTCTCTTCTTCGCTCTCTCTGTCGTCTCTCGCACTCTCTTCTTCGCTCTCTCTGTCGCACTCTCTCTTCGCTCTCTCTGTCGCACTCTCTTCTTCGCTCTCTCTGTCGCTCTTTCTGTTCGCTCTCTCTGTCGCACTCTCTTCTTCGCTCTCTCTGTCGCTCTCTCTGTCGCACTCTCTTCTTCGCTCTCTCTGTCGCTCTCTCTGTCGCACTCTCTTCTTCGCTCTCTCTGTCGCACTCTCTTCTTCGCGCTCTCTGTCGCACTCTCTTCTTCGCTCTTTAGGTGTCTGCGACTCTCTTCTTCGCTTCTTTCTGTCGCACTCTCTTCTTCGCTCTCTCTGTCGCACTCTCTTCTTCGCTCTCTCTGTCGCACTCTCTTCTTCGCTCTCTCTGTCGCACTCTCTTCTTCGCTCTCTCTGTCGCACTCTCTTCTTCGCTCTCTCTGTCGCACTCTCTTCTTCGCTCTCTCTGTCGCACTCTCTTCTTCGCTCTCTCTGTCGCACTCTCTTCTTCGCTCTCTCTGTCGCACTCTCTTCTTCGCTCTCTCTGTCGCACTCTCTTCTTCGCTCTCTCTGTCGCACTCCCTTCTTCGTTCTCTCTGACGCACTCTCTTCTTCGCTCTCTCTGTCGCACTCTCTTCTTCGCTCTCTCTGTCGCACTCTCTTCTTCGCTCTCTCTGTCGCTCTCTCTGTCGCTCTCTCTGTCGCACTCTCTTCTTCGCTCTCTCTGTCGCACTCTCTTCTTCACTCTCTCTGTCGCTCTCTCTGTCGCTCTCTCTGTCGCACTCTCTTCTTCTCTCTCTCTGTCCTCTCTCTCTGTCGCACTCTCTTCTTCGCTCTCTCTGTCGCACTCCCTTCTTCGCTCTCTCTGTCGCACTCTCTTCTTCGCTCTCCTCTGTCGCACTCTCTTTCTTCGCTCTCTCTGTCGCACTCTCTTCTTCGCTCTCTCTGTCGCTCTCTCTGTCGCTCTCTCTGTCGCACTCTCTTCTTCGCTCTCTCTGTCGCACTCTCTTCTTCACTCTCTCTGTCGCTCTCTCTGTCGCTCTCTCTGTCGCACTCTCTCTGTCGCTCTCTCTGTCGCTCTCTCTGTCGCACTCTCTTCTTCGCTCTCTCTGTCGCACTCTCTTCTTCGCTCTCTCTGTCGCTCTCTCTGTCCTGCACTCTCTTCTTCGCTCTCCTCTGTCGCTCTCTCTGTCGCACTCTCTTCTTCGCTCTCTCTGTCGCACTCTCTTCTGCTCTCTCTGTCGCACTCTCTTCTTCGCTCTCTCTGTCGCACTCTTTCTTCGCTCTCTGTCGCACTCTCTTCTTCGCTCTCTCTGTCGCACTCTCTTCTTCGCTCTCTCTGTCGCACTCTCTTCTTCACTCTCTCTGTCGCACTCTCTTCTTCGCTCTCTGTCGCACTCTCTTCTTCGCTCTCTCTGTCGCACTCTCTCTTCGCTCTCCTCTGTCGCACTCTCTTCTTCGCTCTCTCTGTCGCACTCTCTTCTTCGCTCTCCTCTGTCGCACTCCCTTCTTCGCTCTCTCTCTGTCGCACTCTCTTCTTCGCTCTCTCTGTCGCACTCTCTTCTTCGCTCTCTCTGTCGCACTCTTCTATCTTCGCTCTCTTCTGTCGCGACTCTTCTTCTCTCTGTCGGCCTCTTCTCTGTCGCACTCTCTTCTTCGCTCTCCTGTCGCACTCTCTTCTTCGCTCTCTCTGTCGCTCTCTCTGTCGCTCTCTCTTCGCTCTCTCTTCGCTCTCTCTGTCGCACTCTCTCTTCGCTCTCTCTGTCGCACTCTCTTCTTCGCTCTCTCTGTCGCACTCTCTTCTTCGCTCTCTCTGTCGCACTCTCTTCTTCGCTCTCTGTCGCACTCTCTTCTTCGCTCTCTCTGTCGCACTCTCTTCTTCGCTCTCTCTGTCGCACTCTCTTCTTCGCTCTCTCTGTCGCTCTCTCTGTCGCTCTCTGTCTCTCTCTGTCGCACTCTCTTCTTCGCTCTCTCTGTCGCACTCTCTTCTTCGCTCTTCTGTCGCACTCTCTCTTCGCTCTCTCTGTCGCACTCTCTTCTTCGCTCTCTCTGTCGCACTCTCTTCTTCGCTCTCTCTGTCGCACTCTCTTCTTCGCTCTCTCTGTCGCACTCTCTTCTTCGCTCTCTCTGTCGCACTCTCTTCTTCGCTCTCTCTGTCGCACTCTCTTCTTCGCTCTCTCTGTCGCACTCTCTTCTTCGCTCTCTCTGTCGCACTCTCTTCTTCGCTCTCTCTGTCGCACTCTCTTCTCGCTCTCTCTGTCGCACTCTCTTCTTCGCTCTCTCTGTCGCACTCTCTTCTTCGCTCTCTCTGTCGCCTCTCTTCTTCGCTCTCTCTGTCGCACTCCTTCTTCGCTCTCTCTGTCGCTCTCGCACTCTCTTCTTCGCTCTCTCTGTCGCACTCTCTTCTCGCTCTCTCTGTCGCTCTCTCTGCGCTCCTCTGTCGCACTCTCTTCTTCGCTCTCTCTGTCGCACTCTCTTCTTCGCTCTCTCTGTCGCACTCTCTTCTTCGCTCTCTCTGTCGCACTCTCTTCTCGCTCTCTCTGTCGCACTCTCTTCTTCGCTCTCTCTGTCGCACTCTCTTCTTCGCTCTCTCTGTCGCACTCTCTTCTTCGCTCTCTCTGTCGCACTCTCTTCTTCGCTCTCTCTGTCGCACTCTCTTCTTCGCTCTCTACTGTCGCACTCTCTTCTTCGCTCTCTCTGTCGCACTCTCTTCTTCCGCTCTCTCTGTCGCACTCTCTTCTTCGCTCTCTCTGTCGCACTCTCTTCTTCGCTCTCTCTGTCGCACTCTCTTCTTCGCTCTCTCTGTCGCACTCTCTTCTTCGCTCTCTCTGTCGCACTCTCTTCTTCGCTACTTCTTCGCTCTCTGTCGCACTCCCTTCTTCGTTCTCTCTGTCGCACTCTCTTCTTCGCTCTCTCTGTCGCACTCTCTTCTTCGCTCTCTCTGTCGCACTCTCTTCTTCGCTCTCTCTGTCGCTCTCTCTGTCGCTCTCTCTGTCGCACTCTCTTCTTCGCTCTCTCTGTCGCACTCTCTTCTTCACTCTCTCTGTCGCTCTCTCTGTCGCTCTCTCTGTCACACTCTCTTCTCTCTCTCTGTCTCTCTCTCTGTCGCACTCTCTTCTTCGCTCTCTCTGTCGCACTCCCTTCTTCGCTCTCTCTGTCGCACTCTCTTCTTCGCTCTCTCTGTCGCACTCTCTTCTTCGCTCTCTCTGTCGCACTCTCTTCTTCGCTCTCTCTGTCGCTCTCTCTGTCGCTCTCTCTGTCGCACTCTCTTCTTCGCTCTCTCTGTCGCACTCTCTTCTTCACTCTCTCTGTCGCTCTCTCTGTCGCTCTCTCTGTCGCACTCTCTTCTTCTCTCTCTCTGTCTCTCTCTCTGTCGCACTCTCTTCTTCGCTCTCTCTGTCGCACTCCCTTCTTCGCTCTCTCTGTCGCACTCTCTTCTTCGCTCTCTCTGTCGCACTCTCTTCTTCGCTCTCTCTGTCGCACTCTCTTCTTCGCTCTCTCTGTCGCTCTCTCTGTCGCTCTCTCTGTCGCACTCTCTTCTTCGCTCTCTCTGTCGCACTCTCTTCTTCTCTCTCTCTGTCGCTCTCTCTGTCGCACTCTCTTCTTCGCTCTCTCTGTCGCACTCTCTTCTTCGCTCTCTCTGTCGCTCTCTCTGTCGCACTCTCTTCTTCGCTCTCTCTGTCGCTCTCTCTGTCGCACTCTCTTCTTCGCTCTCTCTGTCGCACTCTCTTCTTCGCTCTCTCTGTCGCACTCTCTTCTTCGCTCTCTCTGTCGCACTCTCTTCTTCACTCTCTCTGTCGCACTCTCTTCTTCGCTCTCTCTGTCGCACTCTCTTCTTCGCTCTCTCTGTCGCACTCTCTTCTTCGCTCTCTCTGTCGCACTCTCTTCTTCGCTCTCTCTGTCGCCTCTCTCTGTCGCTCTCTCTGTCGCTCTCTCTGTCGCACTCTCTTCTTCGCTCTCTGTCGCACTCTCTTCTTCGCTCTTTCTGTCGCACTCTCTTCTTCGCTCTCTCTGTCGCACTCTCTTCTTCGCTCTCTCTGTCGCACTCTCTTCTTCGCTCTCTGTCGCACTCTCTTCTTCGCTCTCTCTGTCGCACTCTCTTCTTCGCTCTCTCTGTCGCACTCTCTTCTTCGCTCTCTCTGTCGCACTCTCTTCTTCGCTCTCTCTGTCGCACTCTCTTCTTCGCTCTCTCTGTCGCACTCTCTTCTTCGCTCTCTCTGTCGCACTCTCTTCTTCGCTCTCTCTGTCGCACTCCCTTCTTCGCTCTCTCTGTCGCACTCTCTTCTTCGCTCTCTCTGTCGCACTCTCTTCTTCGCTCTCTCTGTCGCTCTCTCTGTCGCTCTCTCTGTCGCACTCTCTTCTTCGCTCTCTCTGTCGCTCTCTCTGTCGCACTCTCTTCTTCGCTCTCTCTGTCGCACTCTCTTCTTCGCTCTCTCTGTCGCTCTCTCTGTCGTTCTCTCTGTCGCACTCTCTTCTTCGCTCTCTCTGTCGCACTCTCTTCTTCACTCTCTCTGTCGCTATCTCTGTCGCTCTCTCTGTCGCACTCTCTTCTTCTCTCTCTCTGTCGCTCTCTCTGTCGCACTCTCTTCTTCGCTCTCTCTGTCGCACTCTCTTCTTCGCTCTCTCTGTCGCTCTCTCTGTCGCACTCTCTTCTTCGCTCTCTCTGTCGCTCTCTCTGTCGCACTCTCTTCTTCGCTCTCTCTGTCGCACTCTCTTCTTCGCTCTCTCTGTCGCACTCTCTTCTTCGCTCTCTCTGTCGCACTCTCTTCTTCGCTCTCTCTGTCGCACTCTCTTCTTCGCTCTCTCTGTCGCACTCCCTTCTTCGCTCTCTCTGTCGCACTCTCTTCTTCGCTCTCTCTGTCGCACTCTCTTCTTCGCTCTCTCTGTCGCACTCCCTTCTTCGTTCTCTCTGTCGCACTCTCTTCTTCGCTCTCTCTGTCGCACTCTCTTCTTCGCTCTCTCTGTCGCACTCTCTTCTTCGCTCTCTCTGTCGCTCTCTCTGTCGCTCTCTCTGTCGCACTCTCTTCTTCGCTCTCTCTGTCGCACTCTCTTCTTCACTCTCTCTGTCGCTCTCTCTGTCGCTCTCTCTGTCGCACTCTCTTCTTCTCTCTCTCTGTCTCTCTCTCTGTCGCACTCTCTTCTTCGCTCTCTCTGTCGCACTCCCTTCTTCGCTCTCTCTGTCGCACTCTCTTCTTCGCTCTCTCTGTCGCACTCTCTTCTTCGCTCTCTCTGTCGCACTCTCTTCTTCGCTCTCTCTGTCGCACTCTCTTCTTCGCTCTCTCTGTCGCACTCCCTTCTTCGCTCTCTCTGTCGCACTCTCTTCTTCGCTCTCTCTGTCGCACTCTCTTCTTCGCTCTCTCTGTCGCACTCCCTTCTTCGTTCTCTCTGTCGCACTCTCTTCTTCGCTCTCTCTGTCGCACTCTCTTCTTCGCTCTCTCTGTCGCACTCTCTTCTTCGCTCTCTCTGTCGCTCTCTCTGTCGCTCTCTCTGTCGCACTCTCTTCTTCGCTCTCTCTGTCGCACTCTCTTCTTCACTCTCTCTGTCGCTCTCTCTGTCGCACTCTCTTCTTCACTCTCTCTGTCGCTCTCTCTGTCGCACTCCCTTCTTCGCTCTCTCTGTCGCACTCTCTTCTTCGCTCTCTCTGTCGCACTCTCTTCTTCGCTCTCTCTGTCGCACTCTCTTCTTCGCTCTCTCTGTCGCACTCTCTTCTTCGCTCTCTCTGTCGCACTCCCTTCTTCGCTCTCTCTGTCGCACTCTCTTCTTCGCTCTCTCTGTCGCACTCTCTTCTTCGCTCTCTCTGTCGCACTCCCTTCTTCGTTCTCTCTGTCGCACTCTCTTCTTCGCTCTCTCTGTCGCACTCTCTTCTTCGCTCTCTCTGTCGCACTCTCTTCTTCGCTCTCTCTGTCGCTCTCTCTGTCGCTCTCTCTGTCGCACTCTCTTCTTCGCTCTCTCTGTCGCACTCTCTTCTTCACTCTCTCTGTCGCTCTCTCTGTCGCTCTCTCTGTCGCACTCTCTTCTTCTCTCTCTCTGTCTCTCTCTCTGTCGCACTCTCTTCTTCGCTCTCTCTGTCGCACTCCCTTCTTCGCTCTCTCTGTCGCACTCTCTTCTTCGCTCTCTCTGTCGCACTCTCTTCTTCGCTCTCTCTGTCGCACTCTCTTCTTCGCTCTCTCTGTCGCTCTCTCTGTCGCTCTCTCTGTCGCACTCTCTTCTTCGCTCTCTCTGTCGCACTCTCTTCTTTACTCTCTCTGTCGCTCTCTCTGTCGCTCTCTCTGTCGCACTCTCTTCTTCTCTCTCTCTGTCGCTCTCTCTGTCGCACTCTCTTCTTCGCTCTCTCTGTCGCACTCTCTTCTTCGCTCTCTCTGTCGCTCTCTCTGTCGCACTCTCTTCTTCGCTCTCTCTGTCGCTCTCTCTGTCGCTCTCTCTGTCGCACTCTCTTCTTCGCTCTCTCTGTCGCACTCTCTTCTTCGCTCTCTCTGTCGCACTCTCTTCTTCGCTCTCTCTGTCGCACTCTCTTCTTCGCTCTCTCTGTCGCACTCTCTTCTTCGCTCTCTGTCGCACTCTCTTCTTCGCTCTCTCTGTCGCACTCTCTTCTTCGCTCTCTCTGTCGCACTCCCTTCTTCGCTCTCTCTGTCGCACTCTCTTCTTCGCTCTCTCTGTCGCACTCTCTTCTTCGCTCTCTCTGTCGCTCTCTCTGTCGCTCTCTCTGTCGCTCTCTCTGTCGCTCTCTCTGTCGCACTCTCTTCTTCGCTCTCTGTCGCACTCTCTTCTTCGCTCTTTCTGTCGCACTCTCTTCTTCGCTCTCTCTGTCGCACTCTCTTCTTCACTCTCTCTGTCGCACTCTCTTCTTCGCTCTCTGTCGCACTCTCTTCTTCGCTCTCTCTGTCGCACTCTCTTCTTCGCTCTCTCTGTCGCACTCTCTTCTTCGCTCTCTCTGTCGCACTCTCTTCTTCGCTCTCTCTGTCGCACTCTCTTCTTCGCTCTCTCTGTCGCACTCTCTTCTTCGCTCTCTCTGTCGCACTCTCTTCTTCGCTCTCTCTGTCGCACTCCCTTCTTCGCTCTCTCTGTCGCACTCTCTTCTTCGCTCTCTCTGTCGCACTCTCTTCTTCGCTCTCTCTGTCGCACTCTCTTCTTCGCTCTCTGTCGCACTCTCTTCTTCGCTCTCTCTGTCGCACTCTCTTCTTCCCTCTCTCTGTCGCACTCTCTTCTTCGCTCTCTCTGTCGCTCTCTCTGTCGCTCTCTCTGTCGCTCTCTGTCGCTCTCTCTGTTGCACTCTCTTCTTCGCTCTCTCTGTCGCACTCTCTTCTTCACTCTCTCTGTCGCTATCTCTGTCGCTCTCTCTGTCGCACTCTCTTCTTCTCTCTCTCTGTCGCTCTCTCTGTCGCACTCTCTTCTTCGCTCTCTCTGTCGCACTCTCTTCTTCGCTCTCTCTGTCGCTCTCTCTGTCGCACTCTCTTCTTCGCTCTCTCTGTCGCTCTCTCTGTCGCACTCTCTTCTTCGCTCTCTCTGTCGCACTCTCTTCTTCGCTCTCTCTGTCGCACTCTCTTCTTCACTCTCTCTGTCGCTATCTCTGTCGCTCTCTCTGTCGCACTCTCTTCTTCGCTCTCTGTCGCACTCTCTTCTTCGCTCTCTCTGTCGCACTCTCTTCTTCCCTCTCTCTGTCGCACTCTCTTCTTCGCTCTCTCTGTCGCTCTCTCTGTCGCTCTCTGTCGCTCTCTGTCGCTCTCTCTGTCGCACTCTCTTCTTCACTCTCTCTGTCGCTCTCTCTGTCGCACTCCCTTCTTCGCTCTCTCTGTCGCACTCTCTTCTTCGCTCTCTCTGTCGCACTCTCTTCTTCGCTCTCTCTGTCGCACTCTCTTCTTCGCTCTCTCTGTCGCACTCTCTTCTTCGCTCTCTCTGTCGCACTCTCTTCTTCGCTCTCTCTGTCGCACTCCCTTCTTCGTTCTCTCTGTCGCACTCTCTTCTTCGCTCTCTCTGTCGCACTCTCTTCTTCGCTCTCTCTGTCGCACTCTCTTCTTCGCTCTCTCTGTCGCTCTCTCTGTCGCTCTCTCTGTCGCACTCTCTTCTTCGCTCTCTCTGTCGCACTCTCTTCTTCACTCTCTCTGTCGCTCTCTCTGTCGCTCTCTCTGTCGCACTCTCTTCTTCTCTCTCTCTGTCTCTCTCTCTGTCGCACTCTCTTCTTCGCTCTCTCTGTCGCACTCCCTTCTTCGCTCTCTCTGTCGCACTCTCTTCTTCGCTCTCTCTGTCGCACTCTCTTCTTCGCTCTCTCTGTCGCACTCTCTTCTTCGCTCTCTCTGTCGCTCTCTCTGTCGCTCTCTCTGTCGCACTCTCTTCTTCGCTCTCTCTGTCGCACTCTCTTCTTTACTCTCTCTGTCGCTCTCTCTGTCGCTCTCTCTGTCGCACTCTCTTCTTCTCTCTCTCTGTCGCTCTCTCTGTCGCACTCTCTTCTTCGCTCTCTCTGTCGCACTCTCTTCTTCGCTCTCTCTGTCGCTCTCTCTGTCGCACTCTCTTCTTCGCTCTCTCTGTCGCTCTCTCTGTCGCTCTCTCTGTCGCACTCTCTTCTTCGCTCTCTCTGTCGCACTCTCTTCTTCGCTCTCTCTGTCGCACTCTCTTCTTCGCTCTCTCTGTCGCACTCTCTTCTTCGCTCTCTCTGTCGCACTCTCTTCTTCGCTCTCTGTCGCACTCTCTTCTTCGCTCTCTCTGTCGCACTCTCTTCTTCGCTCTCTCTGTCGCACTCCCTTCTTCGCTCTCTCTGTCGCACTCTCTTCTTCGCTCTCTCTGTCGCACTCTCTTCTTCGCTCTCTCTGTCGCTCTCTCTGTCGCTCTCTCTGTCGCTCTCTCTGTCGCTCTCTCTGTCGCACTCTCTTCTTCGCTCTCTGTCGCACTCTCTTCTTCGCTCTTTCTGTCGCACTCTCTTCTTCGCTCTCTCTGTCGCACTCTCTTCTTCACTCTCTCTGTCGCACTCTCTTCTTCGCTCTCTGTCGCACTCTCTTCTTCGCTCTCTCTGTCGCACTCTCTTCTTCGCTCTCTCTGTCGCACTCTCTTCTTCGCTCTCTCTGTCGCACTCTCTTCTTCGCTCTCTCTGTCGCACTCTCTTCTTCGCTCTCTCTGTCGCTCTCTCTGTCGCTCTCTCTGTCGCACTCTCTTCTTCGCTCTCTCTGTCGCACTCTCTTCTTTACTCTCTCTGTCGTTCTCTCTGTCGCTCTCTCTGTCGCACTCTCTTCTTCTCTCTCTCTGTCGCTCTCTCTGTCGCACTCTCTTCTTCGCTCTCTCTGTCGCACTCTCTTCTTCGCTCTCTCTGTCGCTCTCTCTGTCGCACTCTCTTCTTCGCTCTCTCTGTCGCACTCTCTTCTTCGCTCTCTCTGTCGCTCTCTCTGTCGCACTCTCTTCTTCGCTCTCTCTGTCGCTCTCTCTGTCGCTCTCTCTGTCGCACTCTCTTCTTCGCTCTCTCTGTCGCACTCTCTTCTTCGCTCTCTCTGTCGCACTCTCTTCTTCGCTCTCTCTGTCGCACTCTCTTCTTCGCTCTCTCTGTCGCACTCTCTTCTTCGCTCTCTGTCGCACTCTCTTCTTCGCTCTCTCTGTCGCACTCTCTTCTTCGCTCTCTCTGTCGCACTCCCTTCTTCGCTCTCTCTGTCGCACTCTCTTCTTCGCTCTCTCTGTCGCACTCTCTTCTTCGCTCTCTCTGTCGCTCTCTCTGTCGCTCTCTCTGTCGCTCTCTCTGTCGCTCTCTCTGTCGCACTCTCTTCTTCGCTCTCTGTCGCACTCTCTTCTTCGCTCTTTCTGTCGCACTCTCTTCTTCGCTCTCTCTGTCGCACTCTCTTCTTCACTCTCTCTGTCGCACTCTCTTCTTCGCTCTCTGTCGCACTCTCTTCTTCGCTCTCTCTGTCGCACTCTCTTCTTCGCTCTCTCTGTCGCACTCTCTTCTTCGCTCTCTCTGTCGCACTCTCTTCTTCGCTCTCTCTGTCGCACTCTCTTCTTCGCTCTCTCTGTCGCACTCTCTTCTTCGCTCTCTCTGTCGCACTCTCTTCTTCGCTCTCTCTGTCGCACTCCTCTTCTTCGCTCTCTCTGTCGCACTCTCTTCTTCGCTCTCTCTGTCGCACTCTCTTCTTCGCTCTCTCTGTCGCACTCTCTTCTTCGCTCTCTGTCGCACTCTCTTCTTCGCTCTCTCTGTCGCACTCTCTTCTTCCCTCTCTCTGTCGCACTCTCTTCTTCGCTCTCTCTGTCGCTCTCTCTGTCGCTCTCTGTCGCTCTCTGTCGCTCTCTCTGTCGCACTCTCTTCTTCGCTCTCTCTGTCGCACTCTCTTCTTCTCTCTCTCTGTCGCTCTCTCTGTCGCACTCTCTTCTTCGCTCTCTCTGTCGCACTCTCTTCTTCGCTCTCTCTGTCGCTCTCTCTGTCGCACTCTCTTCTTCGCTCTCTCTGTCGCTCTCTCTGTCGCTCTCTCTGTCGCACTCTCTTCTTCGCTCTCTCTGTCGCACTCTCTTCTTCGCTCTCTCTGTCGCACTCTCTTCTTCGCTCTCTCTGTCGCACTCTCTTCTTCGCTCTCTCTGTCGCACTCTCTTCTTCGCTCTCTGTCGCACTCTCTTCTTCGCTCTCTCTGTCGCACTCTCTTCTTCGCTCTCTCTGTCGCACTCCCTTCTTCGCTCTCTCTGTCGCACTCTCTTCTTCGCTCTCTCTGTCGCACTCTCTTCTTCGCTCTCTCTGTCGCTCTCTCTGTCGCTCTCTCTGTCGCTCTCTCTGTCGCTCTCTCTGTCGCACTCTCTTCTTCGCTCTCTGTCGCACTCTCTTCTTCGCTCTTCTGTCGCACTCTCTTCTTCGCTCTCTCTGTCGCACTCTCTTCTTCACTCTCTCTGTCGCACTCTCTTCTTCGCTCTCTGTCGCACTCTCTTCTTCGCTCTCTCTGTCGCACTCTCTTCTTCGCTCTCTCTGTCGCACTCTCTTCTTCGCTCTCTCTGTCGCACTCTCTTCTTCGCTCTCTCTGTCGCACTCTCTTCTTCGCTCTCTCTGTCGCACTCTCTTCTTCGCTCTCTCTGTCGCACTCTCTTCTTCGCTCTCTCTGTCGCACTCTCTTCTTCGCTCTCTCTGTCGCACTCTCTTCTTCGCTCTCTCTGTCGCACTCTCTTCTTCTCTCTCTCTGTCGCACTCTCTTCTTCGCTCTCTGTCGCACTCTCTTCTTCGCTCTCTCTGTCGCACTCTCTTCTTCCCTCTCTCTGTCGCACTCTCTTCTTCGCTCTCTCTGTCGCTCTCTCTGTCGCTCTCTGTCGCTCTCTGTCGCTCTCTCTGTCGCACTCTCTTCTTCGCTCTCTCTGTCGCACTCTCTTCTTCACTCTCTCTGTCGCTATCTCTGTCGCTCTCTCTGTCGCACTCTCTTCTTCTCTCTCTCTGTCGCTCTCTCTGTCGCACTCTCTTCTTCGCTCACTCTGTCGCACTCTCTTCTTCGCTCTCTCTGTCGCTCTCTCTGTCGCACTCTCTTCTTCGCTCTCTCTGTCGCTCTCTCTGTCGCACTCTATTCTTCGCTCTCTCTGTCGCACTCTCTTCTTCGCTCTCTCTGTCGCACTCTCTTCTTCACTCTCTCTGTCGCTATCTCTGTCGCTCTCTCTGTCGCACTCTCTTCTTCGCTCTCTGTCGCACTCTCTTCTTCGCTCTCTCTGTCGCACTCTCTTCTTCCCTCTCTCTGTCGCACTCTCTTCTTCGCTCTCTCTGTCGCTCTCTCTGTCGCTCTCTGTCGCTCTCTGTCGCTCTCTCTGTCGCACTCTCTTCTTCGCTCTCTCTGTCGCACTCTCTTCTTCACTCTCTCTGTCGCTATCTCTGTCGCTCTCTCTGTCGCACTCTCTTCTTCTCTCTCTCTGTCGCTCTCTCTGTCGCACTCTCTTCTTCGCTCTCTCTGTCGTACTCTCTTCTTCGCTCTCTCTGTCGCTCTCTCTGTCGCACTCTCTTCTTCGCTCTCTCTGTCGCTCTCTCTGTCGCACTCTCTTCTTCGCTCTCTCTGTCGCACTCTCTTCTTCGCTCTCTCTGTCGCACTCTCTTCTTCACTCTCTCTGTCGCTATCTCTGTCGCTCTCTCTGTCGCACTCTCTTCTTCGCTCTCTCTGTCGCACTCTCTTCTTCGCTCTCTCTGTCGCTCTCTCTGTCGCACTCTCTTCTTCGCTCTCTCTGTCGCTCTCTCTGTCGCACTCTCTTCTTCGCTCTCTCTGTCGCACTCTCTTCTTCGCTCTCTCTGTCGCACTCTCTTCTTCGCTCTCTCTGTCGCACTCTCTTCTTCGCTCTCTCTGTCGCACTCTCTTCTTCGCTCTCTCTGTCGCACTCTCTTCTTCGCTCTCTGTCGCACTCTCTTCTTCGCTCTCTCTGTCGCACTCTCTTCTTCCCTCTCTCTGTCGCACTCTCTTCTTCGCTCTCTCTGTCGCTCTCTCTGTCGCTCTCTGTCGCTCTCTGTCGCACTCTCTTCTTCGCTCTCTCTGTCGCACTCTCTTCTTCGCTCTCTCTGTCGCACTCTCTTCTTCGCTCTCTCTGTCGCACTCTCTTCTTCGCTCTCTCTGTCGCACTCTCTTCTTCGCTCTCTCTGTCGCACTCTCTTCTTCGCTCTCTCTGTCGCTCTCTCTGTCGCACTCTCTTCTTCGCTCTCTCTGTCGCACTCTCTTCTTCGCTCTCTCTGTCGCACTCTCTTCTTCGCTCTCTCTGTCGCACTCTCTTCTTCGCTCTCTGTCGCACTCTCTTCTTCGCTCTCTCTGTCGCACTCTCTTCTTCGCTCTCTCTGTCGCACTCTCTTCTTCGCTCTCTCTGTCGCACTCTCTTCTTCGCTCTCTCTGTCGCTCTCTCTGTCGCACTCTCTTCTTCGCTCTCTCTGTCGCACTCTCTTCTTCGCTCTCTCTGTCGCACTCTCTTCTTCGCTCTCTCTGTCGCACTCTCTTCTTCGCTCTCTCTGTCGCACTCTCTTCTTCGCTCTCTCTGTCGCTCTCTCTGTCGCACTCTCTTCTTCGCTCTCTCTGTCGCACTCTCTTCTTCGCTCTCTCTGTCGCACTCTCTTCTTCGCTCTCTGTCGCACTCTCTTCTTCGCTCTCTCTGTCGCACTCTCTTCTTCGCCTCTCTCTGTCGCACTCTCTTCTTCGCTCTCTCTGTCGCTCTCTCTGTCGCTCTCTGTCGCTCTCTGTCGCTCTCTCTGTCGCACTCTCTTCTTCGCTCTCTCTGTCGCTCTCTCTGTCGCACTCTCTTCTTCGCTCTCTCTGTCGCACTCTCTTCTTCGCTCTCTCTGTCGCTCTCTCTGTCGTTCTCTCTGTCGCACTCTCTTCTTCGCTCTCTCTGTCGCACTCTCTTCTTCACTCTCTCTGTCGCTATCTCTGTCGCTCTCTCTGTCGCACTCTCTTCTTCTCTCTCTCTGTCGCTCTCTCTGTCGCACTCTCTTCTTCGCTCTCTCTGTCGCACTCTCTTCTTCGCTCTCTCTGTCGCTCTCTCTGTCGCACTCTCTTCTTCGCTCTCTCTGTCGCTCTCTCTGTCGCACTCTCTTCTTCGCTCTCTCTGTCGCACTCTCTTCTTCGCTCTCTCTGTCGCACTCTCTTCTTCGCTCTCTCTGTCGCACTCTCTTCTTCGCTCTCTCTGTCGCTCTCTCTGTCGCACTCTCTTCTTCTCTCTCTCTGTCGCTCTCTCTGTCGCACTCTCTTCTTCGCTCTCTCTGTCGCACTCTCTTCTTCTCTCTCTCTGTCGCTCTCTCTGTCGCACTCTCTTCTTCGCTCTCTCTGTCGCACTCTCTTCTTCGCTCTCTCTGTCGCACTCTCTTCTTCCCTCTCTCTGTCGCACTCTCTTCTTCGCTCTCTCTGTCGCTCTCTCTGTCGCTCTCTGTCGCTCTCTGTCGCTCTCTCTGTCGCACTCTCTTCTTCGCTCTCTCTGTCGCTCTCTCTGTCGCACTCTCTTCTTCTCTCTCTCTGTCGCTCTCTCTGTCGCACTCTCTTCTTCGCTCTCTCTGTCGCACTCTCTTCTTCGCTCTCTCTGTCGCTCTCTCTGTCGCACTCTCTTCTTCGCTCTCTCTGTCGCTCTCTCTGTCGCACTCTCTTCTTCGCTCTCTCTGTCGCACTCTCTTCTTCGCTCTCTCTGTCGCACTCTCTTCTTCGCTCTCTCTGTCGCACTCTCTTCTTCGCTCTCTGTCGCACTCTCTTCTTCGCTCTCTCTGTCGCACTCTCTTCTTCGCTCTCTCTGTCGCACTCTCTTGTTCGCTCTCTCTGTCGCTCTCTCTGTCGCTCTCTGTCGCTCTCTGTCGCTCTCTCTGTCGCACTCTCTTCTTCGCTCTCTGTCGCACTCTCTTCTTCGCTCTTTCTGTCGCACTCTCTTCTTCGCTCTCTCTGTCGCACTCTCTTCTTCACTCTCTCTGTCGCACTCTCTTCTTCGCTCTCTGTCGCACTCTCTTCTTCGCTCTCTGTCGCACTCTCTTCTTCGCTCTTTCTGTCGCACTCTCTTCTTCGCTCTCTCTGTCGCACTCTCTTCTTCCCTCTCTCTGTCGCACTCTCTTCTTCGCTCTCTCTGTCGCTCTCTCTGTCGCTCTCTCTGTCGCTCTCTCTGTCGCACTCTCTTCTTCGCTCTCTGTCGCACTCTCTTCTTCGCTCTTTCTGTCGCACTCTCTTCTTCGCTCTCTCTGTCGCACTCTCTTCTTCACTCTCTCTGTCGCACTCTCTTCTTCGCTCTCTGTCGCACTCTCTTCTTCGCTCTCTCTGTCGCACTCTCTTCTTCGCGCTCTCTGTCGCACTCTCTTCTTCGCTCTCTCTGTCACACTCTCTTCTTCGCTCTCTCTGTCGCACTCTCTTCTTCGCTCTCTCTGTCGCACTCTCTTCTTCGCTCTCTCTGTCGCACTCTCTTCTTCGCTCTCTCTGTAGCTCTCTCTGTCGCTCTCTCTGTCGCACTCTCTTCTTCGCTCTCTCTGTCGCTCTCTCTGTCGCTCTCTCTGTCGCACTCTCTTCTTCGCTCTTTCTGTCGCACTCTCTTCTTCGCTCTTTCTGTCGCACTCTCTTCTTCGCGCTCTCTGTCGCACTCTCTTCTTCGCTCTCTCTGTCGCACTCTCTTCTTCGCTCTCTGTCGCACTCTCTTCTTCGCTCTCTCTGTCGCACTCTCTTCTTCGCTCTTTCTGTCGCACTCTCTTCTTCGCGCTCTCTGTCGCACTCTCTTCTTCGCTCTCTTCTTCGCACTCTCTTCTTCGCTCTCTCTGTCGCACTCTCTTCTTCGCTCTTTCTGTCGCACTCTCTTCTTCGCGCTCTCTGTCGCACTCTCTTCTTCGCTCTCTCTGTCACACTCTCTTCTTCGCTCTCTCTGTCGCACTCTCTTCTTCGCTCTCTCTGTCGCACTCTCTTCTTCGCTCTCTCTGTCGCACTCTCTTCTTCGCTCTCTCTGTCGCTCTCTCTGTCGCTCTCTCTGTCGCACTCTCTTCTTCGCTCTCTCTGTCGCTCTCTCTGTCGCTCTCTCTGTCGCACTCTCTTCTTCGCTCTCTGTCGCACTCTCTTCTTCGCTCTCTCTGTCGCACTCTCTCCTTCGCTCTCTGTCGCACTCTTTTCTTCGCTCTCTCTGTCGCACTCTCTTCTTCGCTCTCTGTCGCACTCTCTTCTTCGCTCTCTCTGTCGCACTCTCTTCTTCGCGCTCTCTGTCGCGCTCTCTTCTTCGCGCTCTCTGTCGCGCTCTCTTCTTCGCTCTCTCTGTCGCACTCTCTTCTTCGCTCTCTCTGTCGCACTCTCTTCTTCCCTCTCTCTGTCGCACTCTCTTCTTCGCTCTCTCTGTCGCACTCTCTTCTTCGCTCTCTCTGTCGCACTCTCTTCTTCGCGCTCTCTGTCGCACTCTCTTCTTCGCTCTCTCTGTCGCACTCTCTTCTTCGCTCTCTCTGTCGCACTCTCTTCTTCGCTCTCTCTGTCGCACTCTCTTCTTCGCTCTCTCTGTCGCACTCTCTTCTTCGCTCTCTCTGTCGCACTCTCTTCTTCGCGCTCTCTGTCGCACTCTCTTCTTCGCTCTCTCTGTCGCACTCTCTTCGCTCTCTCTGTCGCGCTCTCTTCTTCGCTCTCTCTGTCGCACTCTCTTCTTCGCTCTCTCTGTCGCACTCTCTTCTTCGCTCTCTCTGTCACACTCTCTTCTTCGCTC
>NC_134486.1:215000-260000 GCF_040206685.1 Ascaphus truei
CCCCCTGCCTTAGCAGATAGCCTCTAAGGCAATGAAGGGGTTAAGGCACAATAGTTGCTTTATTGAGGGCAGAAGGGGTGATCGAATTGGGTTCTTGGCCCTTCATTCACCCCCTCTGCCCCCAATAAACATTACAATACTGTATGTAATCGCCACCAATACACAACCCACCCCCCTCTGCCCCCAATAAACATTACAATACTGTATGTAATAGCCACCAATACACAACCCACCCCTTCTGCCCCCAATAAACATTACAATACTGTATGTAATAGCCACCAATACACAACCCACCCCCTCTGCCCCCAATAAACATTACAATACTGTATGTAATAGCCACCAATACACAACCCACCCCTCTGCCTCCAATAAACATTACAATACTGTATGTAATAGCCACCAATACACAACCCACCCCCTCTGCCCCCAATAAACATTACAATACTGTATGTAATAGCCACCAATACACAACCCACCCCTTCTGCCCCCAATAAACATTACAATACTGTATGTAATAGCCACCAATACACAACCCACCCCCTCTGCCTCCAATAAACATTACAATACTGTATGTAATAGCCACCAATACACAACCCACCCCCTCTGCCCCCAATAAACATTACAATACTGTATGTAATCGCCACCAATACACAACTCACCCCTTCTGCCCCCAATAAACATTACAATACTGTATGTAATAGCCACCAATACACAACCCACCCCCTCTGCCCCAATAAACATTACAATACTGTATGTAATAGCCACCAATACACAACCCACCCCCTCTGCCCCAATAAACATTACAATACTGTATGTAATAGCCACCAAAACACAACCCAACCCCTCTGCCCCCAATAAACATTACAATACTGTATGTAATAGCCACCAATACACAACCCACCCCCTCTGCCCCCAATAAACATTACAATACTGTATGTAATCGCCACCAATACACAACTCACCCCTTCTGCCCCCAATAAACATTACAATACTGTATGTAATAGCCACCAATACACAACCCACCCCCTCTGCCCCCAATAAACATTACAATACTATATGTAATAGCCACCAATACACAACCCACCCCTTCTGCCCCCAATAAACATTACAATACTGTATGTAATAGCCACCAATACACAACCCACCCCCTCTGCCTCCAATAAACATTACAATACTGTATGTAATAGCCACCAATACACAACCCACCCCCTCTGCCTCCAATAAACATTACAATACTGTATGTAATAGCCACCAATACACAACCCACCCCCTCTGCCACCAATAAACATTACAATACTGTATGTAATAGCCACCCAGACACAACTCACCCCCTCTGCCCCCAATAAACATTACAATACTGTATGTAATAGCCACCAATACACAACCCAACCCCTCTGCCCCCAATAAACATTACAATACTGTATGTAATAGCCACCAATACACAACCCACCCCCTCTGCCCCCAATAAACATTACAATACTGTATGTAATCGCCACCAATACACAACTCACCCCTTCTGCCCCCAATAAACATTACAATACTGTATGTAATAGCCACCAATACACAACCCACCCCCTCTGCCCCAATAAACATTACAATACTGTATGTAATAGCCACCAATACACAACCCACCCCCTCTGCCCCCAATAAACATTACAATACTGTATGTAATAGCCACCAATACACAACCCACCCCCTCTGCCCCCAATAAACATTACAATACTGTATGTAATAGCCACCAATACACAACCCAACCCCTCAGCCCCCAATAAACATTACAATACTGTATGTAGTAGCCACCAATACAAACCCCACCCCCTCTGCCCCCAATTAACATTACAATACTGTATGTAATAGCCACCAATACACAACCCACCCCCTCTGCCCCAATAAACTTTACAATAGTGTATGTAATAGCCACCAATACACAACCCACCCCCTCTGCCCCCAATAAACATTACAATACTGTATGTAATAGCCACCAATACACAACCTACCCCATCTGCCCCAATAAACATTACAATACTGTATGTAATAGCCACCAATACACAACCCACCCCTTCTGCCCCCAATAAACATTACAATACTGTATGTAATCACCACCAAAACACAACCCAACCCCTGTGCCCCCAATAAACATTACAATACTGTATTTAATAGCCACCAATACACAACCCACCCCCTGTGCCCCCAATAAACATTACAATACTGTTTGTAATAGCCACCAATACACAACCCACCCCCTCTGCCCAAATAAACATTACAATACTGTATGTAATAGCCACCAATACACCACCGACCCCCTCTGCCCCAATAAACATTACAATACTGTATGTAATAGCCACCAATACACAACCCACCCCCTCTGCCCCAATAAACATTACAATACTGTATGTAATAGCCACCAATACACAACCCGCCCCTTCTGCCCCCAATAAACATTACAATACTGTATGTAATCGCCACCAATACACAACCCACCCCCTCTGCCCCCAATAAACATTACAATACTGTATGTAATCACCACCAAATCACAACCCAACCCCTGTGCCCCCAATAAACATAACAATACTGTATTTAATAGCCACCAATACACAACCCACCCACTCTGCCCCAATAAATATTACAATACTGTATGTAATAGCCACCAATACACAACCCACCCCCTGTGCCCCCAATAAACATTACAATACTGTTTGTAATAGCCACCAATACACAACCCACCCCCTGTGCCCCCAATAAACATTACAATACTGTTTGTAATAGCCACCAATACACAACCCACCCCCTCTGCCCCAATAAACATTACAATACTGTATATAATAGCCACCAATACACAACCCACCCCCTCTGCCCCAATAAACATTACAATACTGTATTTAATAGCCACCAATACACAACCCACCCCCTCTGCCCCAATAAACATTACAATACTGTATGTAATAGCCACCAATACACAACTAACCCCCTCTGCCCCCAATAAACATTACAATACTGTATGTAATAGCCACCAATACACAACCCACCCCCTCTGCCCCTAATAAACATTACAATACTGTATGTAATCGCCACCAATACACAACACACCCCCTCTGCCCCAATAAACATTACAATACTGTATGTAATCGCCACCAATACACAACTCACCCCTTCTGCCCCCAATAAACATTACAATACTGTATGTAATAGCCAACAATACACAACCCACCCCCTCTGCCCCCAATAAACATTACAATCCTGTATGTAATAGCCACCAATACACAACCCACCCCCTCTGCCCCCAATAAACATTACAATACTGTATATAATAGCCACCAATACACAACTCACCCCCTGTGCCCCCAATAAACATTACAATACTGTATGTAATAGCCACCAATACACAACCCACCCCCTCTGCCCCTAATAAACATTACAATACTGTATGTAATCGCCACCAATACACAACCCACCCCCTCTGCCCCCAATAAACATTACAATACTGTATGTAATAGCCACCAATACACACCCCAACCCCTCTGCCCCCAATAAACATTACAATACTGTATGTAATAGCCACCAATACAAACCCCACCCCCTCTGCCCCCAATTAACATTACAATACTGTATGTAATAGCCACCCAGACACAACTCACCCCCTCTGCCCCCAATAAACATTACAATACTGTATGTAATCGCCACCAATACACAACCCACCCCCTCTGCCCCCAATAAACATTACAATACTGTATGTAATCACCACCAAATCACAACCCAACCCCTGTGCCCCCAATAAACATTACAATACTGTATTTAATAGCCACCAATACACAACCCACCCACTCTGCCCCAATAAACATTACAATACTGTATGTAATAGCCACCAATACACAACCCACCCCCTGTGCCCCCAATAAACATTACAATACTGTTTGTAATAGCCACCAATACACAACCCACCCCCTGTGCCCCCAATAAACATTACAATACTGTTTGTAATAGCCACCAATACACAACCCACCCCCTCTGCCCCAATAAACATTACAATACTGTATATAATAGCCACCAATACACAACCCACCCCCTCTGCCCCAATAAACATTACAATACTGTATTTAATAGCCACCAATACACAACCCACCCCCTCTGCCCCAATAAACATTACAATACTGTATGTAATAGCCACCAATACACAACCCACCCCCTCTGCCCCCAATAAACATTACAATACTGTATGTAATAGCCACCAATACACAACCCACCCCCTCTGCCCCTAATAAACATTACAATACTGTATGTAATCGCCACCAATACACAACACACCCCCTCTGCCCCAATAAACATTACAATACTGTATGTAATAGCCACCAATACACAACTCACCCCTTCTGCCCCCAATAAACATTACAATACTGTATGTAATAGCCAACAATACACAACCCACCCCCTCTGCCCCCAATAAACATTACAATCCTGTATGTAATAGCCACCAATACACAACCCACCCCCTCTGCCCCCAATAAACATTACAATACTGTATATAATAGCCACCAATACACAACCCACCCCCTGTGCCCCCAATAAACATTACAATACTGTATGTAATAGCCACCAATACACAACCCACCCCCTCTGCCCCTAATAAACATTACAATACTGTATGTAATCGCCACCAATACACAACCCACCCCCTCTGCCCCCAATAAACATTACAATACTGTATGTAATAGCCACCAATACACACCCCAACCCCTCTGCCCCCAATAAACATTACAATACTGTATGTAATAGCCACCAATACAAACCCCACCCCCTCTGCCCCCAATTAACATTACAATACTGTATGTAATAGCCACCAATACACAACCCACCCCCTCCGCCCCAATAAACTTTACAATAGTGTATGTAATAGCCACCAATACACAACCCACCCCCTCTGCCCCCAATAAACATTACAATATTGTATGTAATAGCCACCAATACACAACCTACCCCCTCTGCCCCAATAAACATTACAATACTGTATGTAATAGCCACCAATACACAACCCGCCCTTTCTGCCCCCAATAAACATTACAATACTGTATGTAATCACCACCAAAACACAACCCAACCCCTGTGCCCCCAATAAACATTACAATACTGTATTTAATAGCCACCAATACACAACCCACCCCCTGTGCCCCCAATAAAAATTACAATACTGTTTGTAATAGCCACCAATACACAACCCACCCCCTCTGCCCCAATAAACATTACAATACTGTATATAATAGCCACCAATACACAACCCACCCCCTCTGCCCCAATAAACATTACAATACTGTATGTAATAGCCACCAATACACAACCCACCCGCTCTGCCCCCAATAAACATTACAATACTGTATGTAATAGCCACCAATACACAACCTACCCCCTCTGCCCCAATAAACATTACAATACTGTATGTAATAGCCACCAATACACAACCCGCCCCTTCTGCCCCCAATAAACATTACAATACTGTATGTAATAGCCACCAATACACAACCCGCCCCCTCTGCCCCCAATAAACATTACAATACTGTATGTAATAGCCACCAATACACAACCCACCCCCTCTGCCCCCAATAAACATTACAATACTGTATGTAATCGCCACCAATACACAACCCACCCCCTCTGCCCCCAATAAACATTACAATACTGTATGTAATCACCACCAAGACACAACCCAACCCCTGTGCCCCCAATAAACATTACAATACTGTATTTAATAGCCACCAATACACAACCCACCCACTCTGCCCCAATAAACATTACAATACTGTATGTAATAGCCACCAATACACAACCCACCCCCTGTGCCCCCAATAAACATTACAATACTGTTTGTAATAGCCACCAATACACAACCCACCCCCTGTGCCCCCAATAAACATTACAATACTGTTTGTAATAGCCACCAATACACAACCCACCCCCTCTGCCCCAATAAACATTACAATACTGTATATAATAGCCACCAATACACAACCCACCCCCTCTGCCCCAATAAACATTACAATACTGTATTTAATAGCCACCAATACACAACCCACCCCCTCTGCCCCAATAAACATTACAATACTGTATGTAATAGCCACCAATACACAACCCACCCCCTCTGCCCCCAATAAACATTACAATACTGTATGTAATAGCCACCAATACACAACCCACCCCCTCTGCCCCTAATAAACATTACAATACTGTATGTAATCGCCACCAATACACAACACACCCCCTCTGCCCCAATAAACATTACAATACTGTATGTAATAGCCAACAATACACAACCCACCCCCTCTGCCCCCAATAAACATTACAATCCTGTATGTAATAGCCACCAATACACAACCCACCCCCTCTGCCCCCAATAAACATTACAATACTGTATATAATAGCCACCAATACACAACCCACCCCCTGTGCCCCCAATAAACATTACAATACTGTATGTAATAGCCACCAATACACAACCCACCCCCTCTGCCCCTAATAAACATTACAATACTGTATGTAATCGCCACCAATACACAACCCACCCCCTCTGCCCCCAATAAACATTACAATACTGTATGTAATAGCCACCAATACACACCCCAACCCCTCTGCCCCCAATAAACATTACAATACTGTATGTAATAGCCACCAATACAAACCCCACCCCCTCTGCCCCCAATTAACATTACAATACTGTATGTAATAGCCACCAATACACAACCCACCCCCTCCGCCCCAATAAACTTTACAATAGTGTATGTAATAGCCACCAATACACAACCCACCCCCTCTGCCCCCAATAAACATTACAATATTGTATGTAATAGCCACCAATACACAACCTACCCCCTCTGCCCCAATAAACATTACAATACTGTATGTAATAGCCACCAATACACAACCCGCCCTTTCTGCCCCCAATAAACATTACAATACTGTATGTAATCACCACCAAAACACAACCCAACCCCTGTGCCCCCAATAAACATTACAATACTGTATTTAATAGCCACCAATACACAACCCACCCCCTGTGCCCCCAATAAAAATTACAATACTGTTTGTAATAGCCACCAATACACAACCCACCCCCTCTGCCCCAATAAACATTACAATACTGTATATAATAGCCACCAATACACAACCCACCCCCTCTGCCCCAATAAACATTACAATACTGTATGTAATAGCCACCAATACACAACCCACCCGCTCTGCCCCCAATAAACATTACAATACTGTATGTAATAGCCACCAATACACAACCTACCCCCTCTGCCCCAATAAACATTACAATACTGTATGTAATAGCCACCAATACACAACCCGCCCCTTCTGCCCCCAATAAACATTACAATACTGTATGTAATAGCCACCAATACACAACCCGCCCCCTCTGCCCCCAATAAACATTACAATACTGTATGTAATAGCCACCAATACACAACCCACCCCCTCTGCCCCCAATAAACATTACAATACTGTATGTAATCGCCACCAATACACAACCCACCCCCTCTGCCCCCAATAAACATTACAATACTGTATGTAATCACCACCAAGACACAACCCAACCCCTGTGCCCCCAATAAACATTACAATACTGTATTTAATAGCCACCAATACACAACCCACCCACTCTGCCCCAATAAACATTACAATACTGTATGTAATAGCCACCAATACACAACCCACCCCCTGTGCCCCCAATAAACATTACAATACTGTTTGTAATAGCCACCAATACACAACCCACCCCCTGTGCCCCCAATAAACATTACAATACTGTTTGTAATAGCCACCAATACACAACCCACCCCCTCTGCCCCAATAAACATTACAATACTGTATATAATAGCCACCAATACACAACCCACCCCCTCTGCCCCAATAAACATTACAATACTGTATTTAATAGCCACCAATACACAACCCACCCCCTCTGCCCCAATAAACATTACAATACTGTATGTAATAGCCACCAATACACAACCCACCCCCTCTGCCCCCAATAAACATTACAATACTGTATGTAATAGCCACCAATACACAACCCACCCCCTCTGCCCCTAATAAACATTACAATACTGTATGTAATCGCCACCAATACACAACACACCCCCTCTGCCCCAATAAACATTACAATACTGTATGTAATCGCCACCAATACACAACTCACCCCTTCTGCCCCCAATAAACATTACAATACTGTATGTAATAGCCAACAATACACAACCCACCCCCTCTGCCCCCAATAAACATTACAATCCTGTATGTAATAGCCACCAATACACAACCCACCCCCTCTGCCCCCAATAAACATTACAATACTGTATATAATAGCCACCAATACACAACCCACCCCCTGTGCCCCCAATAAACATTACAATACTGTATGTAATAGCCACCAATACACAACCCACCCCCTCTGCCCCTAATAAACATTACAATACTGTATGTAATCGCCACCAATACACAACCCACCCCCTCTGCCCCCAATAAACATTACAATACTGTATGTAATAGCCACCAATACACACCCCAACCCCTCTGCCCCCAATAAACATTACAATACTGTATGTAATAGCCACCAATACAAACCCCACCCCCTCTGCCCCCAATTAACATTACAATACTGTATGTAATAGCCACCAATACACAACCCACCCCCTCCGCCCCAATAAACTTTACAATAGTGTATGTAATAGCCACCAATACACAACCCACCCCCTCTGCCCCCAATAAACATTACAATATTGTATGTAATAGCCACCAATACACAACCTACCCCCTCTGCCCCAATAAACATTACAATACTGTATGTAATAGCCACCAATACACAACCCGCCCTTTCTGCCCCCAATAAACATTACAATACTGTATGTAATCACCACCAAAACACAACACAACCCCTGTGCCCCCAATAAACATTACAATACTGTATTTAATAGCCACCAATACACAACCCACCCCCTGTGCCCCCAATAAAAATTACAATACTGTTTGTAATAGCCACCAATACACAACCCACCCCCCTCTGCCCCAATAAACATTACAATACTGTATATAATAGCCACCAATACACAACCCACCCCCTCTGCCCCAATAAACATTACAATACTGTATGTAATAGCCACCAATACACAACCCACCCGCTCTGCCCCCAATAAACATTACAATACTGTATGTAATAGCCACCAATACACAACCTACCCCCTCTGCCCCAATAAACATTACAATACTGTATGTAATAGCCACCAATACACAACCCGCCCCTTCTGCCCCCAATAAACATTACAATACTGTATGTAATAGCCACCAATACACAACCCGCCCCCTCTGCCCCCAATAAACATTACAATACTGTATGTAATAGCCACCAATACACAACCCACCCCCTCTTCCCCCAATAAACATTACAATACTGTATGTAATCGCCACCAATACACAACCCACCCCCTCTGCCCCCAATAAACATTACAATACTGTATGTAATCACCACCAAGACACAACCCAACCCCTGTGCCCCCAATAAACATTACAATACTGTATGTAATAGCCACCAATACACAACCCACCCCCTGTGCCCCCAATAAACATTACAATACTGTTTGTAATAGCCACCAATACACAACCCACCCCCTGTGCCCCCAATAAACATTACAATACTGTTTGTAATAGCCACCAATACACAACCCACCCCCTCTGCCCCAATAAACATTACAATACTGTATATAATAGCCACCAATACACAACCCACCCCCTCTGCTCCCAATAAACATTACAATACTGTATGTAATAGCCACCAATACACAACCCACCCCCTCTGCCCCAATAAACATTACAATACTGTATGTAATAGCCACCAATACACAACCCACCCGCTCTGCCCCCAATAAACATTACAATACTGTATGTAATAGCCACCACCAATACACAACCCACCCCCTCTGCCCCTAATAAACATTACAATACTGTATGTAATCACCACCAATACACAACCCACCCCCTCTGCGCCCAATAAACATTACAATACTGTTTGTAATTGCCAACAAAACACAACCCACCCCCTCTGCCCCCAATAAACATTACAATACTGTATGTAATCGCCACCAATACACAACCCAACCCCCTCTGCCCCCAATAAACATTACAATACTGTATGTAATAGCCACCAATACACAACCCACCCCCTGTGCCTGCAATAAACATTACAATACTGTATGTAATAGCCACCAATACACAACCCACCCCCTCTGCCCCCAATAAACATTACAATACTGTATGTAATAGCCACCAATACACAACCCACCCCCTCTACCCCCAATAAACATTACAATACTGTATGTAATCGCCACCAATACACAACCCACCCCCTCTGCCCCCAATAAACATTACAATAGTGTATGTAATAGCCACCAATACACAACCCACCCCCTCTGCCCCCAATAAACATTACAATACTGTATGTAATAGCCACCAATACACAACCCAACCCCTCTGCCCCCAATAAACATTACAATACTGTATGTAATAGCCACCAATACACAACCCACCCCCTCTGCCCCTAATAAACATTACAATACTGTATGTAATCACCACCAATACACAACACACCCCCTCTGCCCCAATAAACATTACAATACTGTATGATGTAATAGCCACCAATACACAACCCAACCCCCTCTGCCCCCAATAAACATTACAATACTGTATGTAATAGCCACCAATACACAACCCACCCCCTGTGCCCCAATAAACATTACAATACTGTATGTAATAGCCACCAATACACAACCCACCCCCTCTGCCCCCAATAAACATTACAAAACTGTATGTAATCGCCACTAATACACAACACACCCCCTCTGCCCCCAATAAACATTACAATACTGTATGTAATCACCACCAATACACAACACACCCCCTCTGCCCCCAATAAACATTACAATACTGTATGTAATCACCACCAATACACAACCCACCCCCTCTGTCCCCAATAAACATTACAATACTGTATGTAATCGCCACCAATACACAACCCAACCCCCTCTGCCCCCAATAAACATTACAATACTGTATGTAATAGCCACCAAAACACAACCCACCCCCTGTGCCCCCAATAAACATTACAATACTGTATGTAATTGCCACCAATACACAAACCACCCCCTGTGCCCCCAATAAACATTACAATACTGTATGTAATAGCCACCAATACAAAACCCACCCCCTGTGCCCTCAATAAACATTACAATACTGTATGTAATAGCCACCAATACACAACCCACCCCCTGTGCCCCCAATAAACATTACAATACTGTATGTAATAGCCACCAATACACAACCCAACCACTCTGCCCCCAATAAACATTACAATACTGTATGTAATAGCCACCAATACACAACCCACCCCCTCTGCCCCTAATAAACATTACAATATTGTATATAATCGCCACAAATACAAACCCCACCCCCTGTGCCCCCAATAAACATTACAATACTGTATGTAATAGCCACCAATACACAACCCACCCCCTCTGCCCCCAATAAACATTACAATACTGTATGTAATAGCCACCAATACACAACCCACCCCCTCTGCCCCCAATAAACATTACAATACTGTATGTAATAGCCACCAATACACAACCCACCCCCTCTGCCCCCAATAAACATTACAATACTGTATGTAATAGCCACCAATACACAACCCAACCCCTCAGCCCCCAATAAACATTACAATACTGTATGTAGTAGCCACCAATACAATAACCACCCCCTCTGCCCCCAATTAACATTACAATACTGTATGTAATAGCCACCAATACACAACCCACCCCCTCTGCCCCAATAAACTTTACAATAGTGTATGTAATAGCCACCAATACACAACCCACCCCCTCTGCCCCCAATAAACATTACAATACTGTATGTAATAGCCACCAATACACAACCTACCCCATCTGCCCCAATAAACATTACAATACTGTATGTAATAGCCACCAATACACAACCCACCCCTTCTGCCCCCAATAAACATTACAATACTGTATGTAATCACCACCAAAACACAACCCAACCCCTGTGCCCCCAATAAACATTACAATACTGTATTTAATAGCCACCAATACACAACCCACCCCCTGTGCCCCCAATAAACATTACAATACTGTTTGTAATAGCCACCAATACACAACCCACCCCCTCTGCCCAAATAAACATTACAATACTGTATGTAATAGCCACCAATACACCACCGACCCCCTCTGCCCCAATAAACATTACAATACTGTATGTAATAGCCACCAATACACAACCCACCCCCTCTGCCCCAATAAACATTACAATACTGTATGTAATAGCCACCAATACACAACCCGCCCCTTCTGCCCCCAATAAACATTACAATACTGTATGTAATCGCCACCAATACACAACCCACCCCCTCTGCCCCCAATAAACATTACAATACTGTATGTAATCACCACCAAATCACAACCCAACCCCTGTGCCCCCAATAAACATTACAATACTGTATTTAATAGCCACCAATACACAACCCACCCCCTCTGCCCCAATAAACATTACAATACTGTATGTAATAGCCACCAATACACAACCCACCCCCTGTGCCCCCAATAAACATTACAATACTGTTTGTAATAGCCACCAATACACAACCCACCCCCTGTGCCCCCAATAAACATTACAATACTGTTTGTAATAGCCACCAATACACAACCCACCCCCTCTGCCCCAATAAACATTACAATACTGTATATAATAGCCACCAATACACAACCCACCCCCTCTGCCCCAATAAACATTACAATACTGTATTTAATAGCCACCAATACACAACCCACCCCCTCTGCCCCAATAAACATTACAATACTGTATGTAATAGCCACCAATACACAACCCACCCCCTCTGCCCCCAATAGACATTACAATACTGTATGTAATAGCCACCAATACACAACCCACCCCCTCCGCCCCAATAAACTTTACAATAGTGTATGTAATAGCCACCAATACACAACCCACCCCCTCTGCCCCCAATAAACATTACAATATTGTATGTAATAGCCACCAATACACAACCTACCCCCTCTGCCCCAATAAACATTACAATACTGTATGTAATAGCCACCAATACACAACCCGCCCTTTCTGCCCCCAATAAACATTACAATACTGTATGTAATCACCACCAAAACACAACACAACCCCTGTGCCCCCAATAAACATTACAATACTGTATTTAATAGCCACCAATACACAACCCACCCCCTGTGCCCCCAATAAAAATTACAATACTGTTTGTAATAGCCACCAATACACAACCCACCCCCTCTGCCCCAATAAACATTACAATACTGTATATAATAGCCACCAATACACAACCCACCCCCTCTGCCCCAATAAACATTACAATACTGTATGTAATAGCCACCAATACACAACCCACCCGCTCTGCCCCCAATAAACATTACAATACTGTATGTAATAGCCACCAATACACAACCTACCCCCTCTGCCCCAATAAACATTACAATACTGTATGTAATAGCCACCAATACACAACCCGCCCCTTCTGCCCCCAATAAACATTACAATACTGTATGTAATAGCCACCAATACACAACCCGCCCCCTCTGCCCCCAATAAACATTACAATACTGTATGTAATAGCCACCAATACACAACCCACCCCCTCTGCCCCCAATAAACATTACAATACTGTATGTAATCGCCACCAATACACAACCCACCCCCTCTGCCCCCAATAAACATTACAATACTGTATGTAATCACCACCAAGACACAACCCAACCCCTGTGCCCCCAATAAACATTACAATACTGTATGTAATAGCCACCAATACACAACCCACCCCCTGTGCCCCCAATAAACATTACAATACTGTTTGTAATAGCCACCAATACACAACCCACCCCCTGTGCCCCCAATAAACATTACAATACTGTTTGTAATAGCCACCAATACACAACCCACCCCCTCTGCCCCAATAAACATTACAATACTGTATATAATAGCCACCAATACACAACCCACCCCCTATGCCCCAATAAACATTACAATACTGTATGTAATAGCCACCAATACACAACCCACCCGCTCTGCCCCCAATAAACATTACAATACTGTATGTAATAGCCACCACCAATACACAACCCACCCCCTCTGCCCCTAATAAACATTACAATACTGTATGTAATCACCACCAATACACAACCCACCCCCTCTGCCCCCAATAAACATTACAATACTGTTTGTAATTGCCAACAAAACACAACCCACCCCCTCTGCCCCCAATAAACATTACAATACTGTATGTAATCGCCACCAATACACAACCCAACCCCCTCTGCCCCCAATAAACATTACAATACTGTATGTAATAGCCACCAATACACAACCCACCCCCTGTGCCTGCAATAAACATTACAATACTGTATGTAATAGCCACCAATACACAACCCACCCCCTCTGCCCCCAATAAACATTACAATACTGTATGTAATAGCCACCAATACACAACCCACCCCCTCTACCCCCAATAAACATTACAATACTGTATGTAATCGCCACCAATACACAACCCACCCCCTCTGCCCCCAATAAACATTACAATAGTGTATGTAATAGCCACCAATACACAACCCACCCCCTCTGCCCCCAATAAACATTACAATACTGTATGTAATAGCCACCAATACACAACCCAACCCCTCTGCCCCCAATAAACATTACAATACTGTATGTAATAGCCACCAATACACAACCCACCCCCTCTGCCCCTAATAAACATTACAATACTGTATGTAATCACCACCAATACACAACACACCCCCTCTGCCCCAATAAACATTACAATACTGTATGATGTAATAGCCACCAATACACAACCCAACCCCCTCTGCCCCCAATAAACATTACAATACTGTATGTAATAGCCACCAATACACAACCCACCCCCTGTGCCCCAATAAACATTACAATACTGTATGTAATAGCCACCAATACACAACCCACCCCCTCTGCCCCCAATAAACATTACAAAACTGTATGTAATCGCCACTAATACACAACACATCCCCTCTGCCCCCAATAAACATTACAATACTGTATGTAATCACCACCAATACACAACACACCCCCTCTGCCCCCAATAAACATTACAATACTGTATGTAATCACCACCAATACACAACCCACCCCCTCTGTCCCCAATAAACATTACAATACTGTATGTAATCGCCACCAATACACAACCCAACCCCCTCTGCCCCCAATAAACATTACAATACTGTATGTAATAGCCACCAAAACACAACCCACCCCCTGTGCCCCCAATAAACATTACAATACTGTATGTAATTGCCACCAATACACAAACCACCCCCTGTGCCCCCAATAAACATTACAATACTGTATGTAATAGCCACCAATACAAAACCCACCCCCTGTGCCCTCAATAAACATTACAATACTGTATGTAATAGCCACCAATACACAACCCACCCCCTGTGCCCCCAATAAACATTACAATACTGTATGTAATAGCCACCAATACACAACCCAACCACTCTGCCCCCAATAAACATTACAATACTGTATGTAATAGCCACCAATACACAACCCACCCCCTCTGCCCCTAATAAACATTACAATATTGTATATAATCGCCACAAATACAAACCCCACCCCCTGTGCCCCCAATAAACATTACAATACTGTATGTAATAGCCACCAATACACAACCCACCCCCTCTGCCCCCAATAAACATTACAATACTGTATGTAATAGCCACCAATACAAACCCCACCCCCTCTGCCCCCAATAAACATTACAATACTGTATGTAATAGCCACCAATACACAACCCACCCCCTCTGCCCCCAATAAACATTATAATACTGTATGTAATAGCCACCAATACACAACCCACCCCCTCTGCCCCCAATAAACATTACAATACTGTATGTAGTAGCCACCAATACACAACCCAACCCCCTCTGCCCCCAATAAACATTACAATACTGTATGTAATAGCCACCAATACACAACCCACCCCCTCTGCCCCTAATAAACATTACAATATTGTATGTAATCGCCACAAATACAAACCCCACCCCCTGTGCCCCCAATAAACATTACAATACTGTATGTAATAGCCACCAATACACAACCCACCCCCTCTGCCCCCAATAAACATTACAATACTGTATGTAATAGCCACCAATACAAACCCCACCCCCTCTGCCCCCAATAAACATTACAATACTGTATGTAATAGCCACCAATACACAACCCACCCCCTCTGCCCCCAATAAACATTACAATACTGTATGTAATAGCCACCAATACACAACCCACAACCTGTGCCCCCAATAAACATTACAATACTATATGGAATAGCCACCAATACAAACCCCACCCCCTCTGCCCCCAATAAACATTACAATACTGTCTGTAATAGCCACCAATACACAACCCACCCCCTGGGCCCCAATAAACATTACAATACTGTATGTAATAGCCACCAATACACTACCCACCCCCTCTGCCCCCAATAAACATTACAATACTGTATGTAATAGTCACCAATACACAACCCACCCCCTCTGCCCCCAATAAACATTACAATACTGTATGTAATAGCCACCAATACACAACCCACCCCCTCTGCCCCCAATAAACATTACAATACTGTTTGTAATAGCCACCAATACACAACCCAACCCCTCTGCCCCCAATAAACATTACAATACTGTATGTAATAGCCACCAATACACAACCCAACCCCTCTGCCCCCAATAAACATTACAATACTGTATGTAATAGCCACCAATACACAACCCACACCCTCTGCCCCCAATAAACATTACAATACTGTATGTAATAGTCACCAATACACAACCCACCCCCTCTGCCCCCAATAAACATTACAATACTGTATGTAATAGCCACCAATACACAACCCACCCCCTCTGCCCCCAATAAACATTACAATACTGTTTGTAATAGCCACCAATACACAACCCAACCCCTCTGCCCCCAATAAACATTACAATACTGTATGTAATAGCCACCAATACACAACCCACACCCTCTGCCCCCAATAAACATTACATACTGTATGTAATCGCCACCAATACACAACCCACCCCCTCTGCCCCCAATAAACATTACAATACTGTATGTAATAGCCACCAATACACAACCCACCCCCTCTGCCCCCAATAAACATTACAATACTGTATGTAATAGCCACCAATACACAACCCACCCCTCTGCCCTCAATAAACATTACAATACTGTATGAAATAGCCACCAATACACAACCCACCCCCTCTGCCCCAATAAACATTACAATACTGTATGTAATAGCCACCAATACACAACCCACCCCCTCTGCCCCAATAAACATTACAATACTGTATGTAATAGCCACCCATACACAACCCACTCCCTCTGCCCCAATAAACATTACAATACTGTTTGTAATAGCCACCAATACACAACCCATCCCCTCTGCCCCCAATAAACATTACAATACTGTATGTAATAGCCACCAATACACAACCCACCCCCTGTGCCCCCAATAAATATTATAATACTGTATGTAATAGCCACCAATACACAATCCACCCCCTCTGCCCCCAATAAACATTACAATAGTGTATGTAATAGCCACCAATACACAACCCACCCCCTCTGCCCCCAGTAAACATTACAATACTGTATGTAATCGCCACCAATACACAACCCACCCCCTCTGCCCCCAATAAATATTACAATACTTTATGTAATAGCCACCAATACACAACCCACCCGCTCTGCCCCCAAAAAACATTACAATACTGTATGTAATAGCCACCAATACACAACACACCCCCTCTGCCCCCAATAAACATTACAATACTGTATGTAATAGCCACCAATACACAACCCACCCCCTCTGCCCCAATAAACATTACAATACTGTATGTAATAGCCACCAATACACAACCCGCCCCTGTGCCCCCAATAAACATTACAATACTGTATGTAATAGCCACCAATACACAACCCACCCTGTCTGCCGCCAATAAACATTACAATACTGTATGTAAAAGCCACCAATACACAACCCAACCCCTCTGCCCCCAATAAACATTACAATACTGTATGTAATAGCCACCAATACACAACCCACCCCCTCTGCCCCCAATAAACATTACAATACTGTATGTAATAGCCACCAATACACAACCCACCCCCTCTGCCCCCAATAAACATTACAATACTGTATGTAATAGCCACGAATACACAACCCACCCCCTCTGCCCCCAATAAACATTACAATACTGTATGTAATAGCCACCAATACACAACCCAACCCCTCTGCCCCCAATAAACATTACAATACTGTATGTAATAGCCACCAATACACAACCCACCCCTCTGCCCCCAATAAACATTACATACTGTATGTAATAGCCACCAATACACAACCCACCCCCTCTGCCCCCAATAAACATTACAATACTGTATGTAATAGCCACCAATACACAACCCACCCCTCTGCCCTCAATAAACATTACAATACTGTATGTAATAGCCACCAATACACAACCCACCCCTCTGCCCCAATAAACATTACAATACAGTATGTAATTGCCACCAATACACAACCCACCCCCTCTGCCCCAATAAACATTACAATACAGTATGTAATTGCCACCAATACACAACCCACCCCCTCTGCCCCAATAAACATTACAATACTGTATGTAATAGCCACCCATACACAACCCACCCCCTCTGCCCCAATAAACATTACAATACTGTATGTAATAGCCACCAATACACAACCCACCCCCTGTGCCCCCAATAAACATTATAATACTGTATGTAATAGCCACCAATACACAATCCACCCCCTCTGCCCCCAATAAACATTACAATAGTGTATGTAATAGCCACCAATACACAACCCACCCCCTCTGCCCCCAGTAAACATTACAATACTGTATGTAATCGCCACCAATACACAACCCACCCCCTCTGCCCCCAATAAACATTACAATACTTTATGTAATAGCCACCAATACACAACCCACCCGCTCTGCCCCCAAAAAACATTACAATACTGTATGTAATAGCCACCAATACACAACACACCCCCTCTGCCCCCAATAAACATTACAATACTGTATGTAATAGCCACCAATACACAACCCACCCCCTCTGCCCCCAATAAACATTACAATACTGTATGTAATAGCCACCAATACACAACCCACCCCTCTGCCCCAATAAACATTACAATACTGTATGTAATAGCCACCAATACACAACCCGCCCCTGTGCCCCCAATAAACATTACAATACTGTATGTAATAGCCACCAATACACAACCCACCCCCTCTGCCCCCAATAAACATTACAATAGTGTATGTAATAGCCACCAAAACACAACCCACCCCCTCTGCCGCCAATTAACATTACAATACTGTATGTAATAGCCACCAATACACAACCCAACCCCTCTGCCCCCAATAAACATTACAATACTGTATGTAATAGCCACCAATACACAACCCACAACCTGTGCCCCCAATAAACATTACAATACTATATGGAATAGCCACCAATACAAACCCCACCCCCTCTGCCCCCAATAAACATTACAATACTGTATGTAATAGCCACCAATACACAACCCACCCCCTGGGCCCCAATAAACATTACAATACTGTATGTAATAGCCACCAATACACAACCCACCCCCTCTGCCCCCAATAAACATTACAATACTGTATGTAATAGTCACCAATACACAACCCACCCCCTCTGCCCCCAATAAACATTACAATACTGTATGTAATAGCCACCAATACACAACCCACCCCCTCTGCCCCCAATAAACATTACAATACTGTTTGTAATAGCCACCAATACACAACCCAACCCCTCTGCCCCCAATAAACATTACAATACTGTATGTAATAGCCACCAATACACAACCCACACCCTCTGCCCCCAATAAACATTACAATACTGTATGTAATAGTCACCAATACACAACCCACCCCCTCTGCCCCCAATAAACATTACAATACTGTATGTAATAGCCACCAATACACAACCCACCCCCTCTGCCCCCAATAAACATTACAATACTGTTTGTAATAGCCACCAATACACAACCCAACCCCTCTGCCCCCAATAAACATTACAATACTGTATGTAATAGCCACCAATACACAACCCACCCCCTCTGCCCCCAATAAACATTACATACTGTATGTAATCGCCACCAATACACAACCCACCCCCTCTGCCCCCAATAAACATTACAATACTGTATGTAATAGCCACCAATACACAACCCACCCCCTCTGCCCCCAATAAACATTACAATACTGTATGTAATAGCCACCAATACACAACCCACCCCTCTGCCCTCAATAAACATTACAATACTGTATGAAATAGCCACCAATACACAACCCACCCCCTCTGCCCCAATAAACATTACAATACTGTATGTAATAGCCACCAATACACAACCCACCCCCTCTGCCCCAATAAACATTACAATACTGTATGTAATAGCCACCCATACACAACCCACTCCCTCTGCCCCAATAAACATTACAATACTGTTTGTAATAGCCACCAATACACAACCCATCCCCTCTGCCCCCAATAAACATTACAATACTGTATGTAATAGCCACCAATACACAACCCACCCCCTGTGCCCCCAATAAATATTATAATACTGTATGTAATAGCCACCAATACACAATCCACCCCCTCTGCCCCCAATAAACATTACAATAGTGTATGTAATAGCCACCAATACACAACCCACCCCCTCTGCCCCCAGTAAACATTACAATACTGTATGTAATCGCCACCAATACACAACCCACCCCCTCTGCCCTCAATAAATATTACAATACTTTATGTAATAGCCACCAAAACACAACCCACCCGCTCTGCCCCCAAAAAACATTACAATACTGTATGTAATAGCCACCAATACACAACACACCCCCTCTGCCCCCAATAAACATTACAATACTGTATGTAATAGCCACCAATACACAACCCACCCCCTCTGCCCCAATAAACATTACAATACTGTATGTAATAGCCACCAATACACAACCCGCCCCTGTGCCCCCAATAAACATTACAATACTGTATGTAATAGCCACCAATACACAACCCACCCTGTCTGCCCCCAATAAACATTACAATACTGTATGTAATAGCCACCAATACACAACCCACCCCCTCTGCCCCCAATAAACATTACAATACTGTATGTAATAGCCACCAATACACAACCCACCCCCTCTGCCCCCAATAAACATTACAATACTGTATGTAATAGCCACGAATACACAACCCACCCCCTCTGCCCCCAATAAACATTACAATACTGTATGTAATAGCCACCAATACACAACCCAACCCCTCTGCCCCCAATAAACATTACAATACTGTATGTAATAGCCACCAATACACAACCCACCCCTCTGCCCCCAATAAACATTACATACTGTATGTAATAGCCACCAATACACAACCCACCCCCTCTGCCCCCAATAAACATTACAATACTGTATGTAATAGCCACCAATACACAACCCAACCCCTCTGCCCCCAATAAACATTACAATACTGTATGTAATAGCCACCAATACACAACCCAACCCCTCTGCCCCCAATAAACATTACATACTGTATGTAATAGCCACCAATACACAACCCACCCCCTCTGCCCCCAATAAACATTACAATACTGTATGTAATAGCCACCAATACACAACCCACCCCTCTGCCCTCAATAAACATTACAATACTGTATGTAATAGCCACCAATACACAACCCACCCCTCTGCCCTCAATAAACATTACAATACTGTATGAAATAGCCACCAATACACAACCCACCCCCTCTGCCCCAATAAACATTACAATACTGTATGTAATAGCCACCAATACACAACCCACCCCCTCTGCCCCAATAAACATTACAATACTGTATGTAATAGCCACCCATACACAACCCACTCCCTCTGCCCCAATAAACATTACAATATTGTTTGTAATAGCCACCAATACACAACCCATCCCCTCTGCCCCCAATAAACATTACAATACTGTATGTAATAGCCACCAATACACAACCCACCCCCTGTGCCCCCAATAAATATTATAATACTGTATGTAATAGCCACCAATACACAATCCACCCCCTCTGCCCCCAATAAACATTACAATATGTATGTAATAGCCACCAATACACAACCCACCCCCTCTGCCCCCAGTAAACATTACAATACTGTATGTAATCGCCACCAATACACAACCCACCCCCTCTGCCCCCAATAAATATTACAATACTTTATGTAATAGCCACCAATACACAACCCACCCGCTCTGCCCCCAAAAAACATTACAATACTGTATGTAATAGCCACCAATACACAACACACCCCCTCTGCCCCCAATAAACATTACAATACTGTATGTAATAGCCACCAATACACAACCCACCCCCTCTGCCCCAATAAACATTACAATACTGTATGTAATAGCCACCAATACACAACCCGCCCCTGTGCCCCCAATAAACATTACAATACTGTATGTAATAGCCACCAATACACAACCCACCCTGTCTGCCGCCAATAAACATTACAATACTGTATGTAAAAGCCACCAATACACAACCCAACCCCTCTGCCCCCAATAAACATTACAATACTGTATGTAATAGCCACCAATACACAACCCACCCCCTCTGCCCCCAATAAACATTACAATACTGTATGTAATAGCCACCAATACACAACCCACCCCCTCTGCCCCCAATAAACATTACAATACTGTATGTAATAGCCACGAATACACAACCCACCCCCTCTGCCCCCAATAAACATTACAATACTGTATGTAATAGCCACCAATACACAACCCAACCCCTCTGCCCCCAATAAACATTACAATACTGTATGTAATAGCCACCAATACACAACCCACCCCTCTGCCCCCAATAAACATTACATACTGTATGTAATAGCCACCAATACACAACCCACCCCCTCTGCCCCCAATAAACATTACAATACTGTATGTAATAGCCACCAATACACAACCCACACCCTCTGCCCCCAATAAACATTACAATACTGTATGTAATAGTCACCAATACACAACCCACCCCCTCTGCCCCCAATAAACATTACAATACTGTATGTAATAGCCACCAATACACAACCCACCCCCTCTGCCCCCAATAAACATTACAATACTGTTTGTAATAGCCACCAATACACAACCCAACCCCTCTGCCCCCAATAAACATTACAATACTGTATGTAATAGCCACCAATACACAACCCACACCCTCTGCCCCCAATAAACATTACATACTGTATGTAATCGCCACCAATACACAACCCACCCCCTCTGCCCCCAATAAACATTACAATACTGTATGTAATAGCCACCAATACACAACCCACCCCCTCTGCCCCCAATAAACATTACAATACTGTATGTAATAGCCACCAATACACAACCCACCCCTCTGCCCTCAATAAACATTACAATACTGTATGAAATAGCCACCAATACACAACCCACCCCCTCTGCCCCAATAAACATTACAATACTGTATGTAATAGCCACCAATACACAACCCACCCCCTCTGCCCCAATAAACATTACAATACTGTATGTAATAGCCACCCATACACAACCCACTCCCTCTGCCCCAATAAACATTACAATACTGTTTGTAATAGCCACCAATACACAACCCATCCCCTCTGCCCCCAATAAACATTACAATACTGTATGTAATAGCCACCAATACACAACCCACCCCCTGTGCCCCCAATAAATATTATAATACTGTATGTAATAGCCACCAATACACAATCCACCCCCTCTGCCCCCAATAAACATTACAATAGTGTATGTAATAGCCACCAATACACAACCCACCCCCTCTGCCCCCAGTAAACATTACAATACTGTATGTAATCGCCACCAATACACAACCCACCCCCTCTGCCCCCAATAAATATTACAATACTTTATGTAATAGCCACCAATACACAACCCACCCGCTCTGCCCCCAAAAAACATTACAATACTGTATGTAATAGCCACCAATACACAACACACCCCCTCTGCCCCCAATAAACATTACAATACTGTATGTAATAGCCACCAATACACAACCCACCCCCTCTGCCCCAATAAACATTACAATACTGTATGTAATAGCCACCAATACACAACCCGCCCCTGTGCCCCCAATAAACATTACAATACTGTATGTAATAGCCACCAATACACAACCCACCCTGTCTGCCGCCAATAAACATTACAATACTGTATGTAAAAGCCACCAATACACAACCCAACCCCTCTGCCCCCAATAAACATTACAATACTGTATGTAATAGCCACCAATACACAACCCACCCCCTCTGCCCCCAATAAACATTACAATACTGTATGTAATAGCCACCAATACACAACCCACCCCCTCTGCCCCCAATAAACATTACAATACTGTATGTAATAGCCACGAATACACAAACCACCTCCTCTGCCCCCAATAAACATTACAATACTGTATGTAATAGCCACCAATACACAACCCAACCCCTCTGCCCCCAATAAACATTACAATACTGTATGTAATAGCCACCAATACACAACCCACCCCTCTGCCCCCAATAAACATTACATACTGTATGTAATAGCCACCAATACACAACCCACCCCCTCTGCCCCCAATAAACATTACAATACTGTATGTAATAGCCACCAATACACAACCCACCCCTCTGCCCTCAATAAACATTACAATACTGTATGTAATAGCCACCAATACACAACCCACCCCTCTGCCCCAATAAACATTACAATACAGTATGTAATTGCCACCAATACACAACCCACCCCCTCTGCCCCAATAAACATTACAATACAGTATGTAATTGCCACCAATACACAACCCACCCCCTCTGCCCCAATAAACATTACAATACTGTATGTAATAGCCACCCATACACAACCCACCCCCTCTGCCCCAATAAACATTACAATACTGTATGTAATAGCCACCAATACACAACCCACCCCCTGTGCCCCCAATAAACATTATAATACTGTATGTAATAGCCACCAATACACAATCCACCCCCTCTGCCCCCAATAAACATTACAATAGTGTATGTAATAGCCACCAATACACAACCCACCCCCTCTGCCCCCAGTAAACATTACAATACTGTATGTAATCGCCACCAATACACAACCCACCCCCTCTGCCCCCAATAAATATTACAATACTTTATGTAATAGCCACCAATACACAACCCACCCGCTCTGCCCCCAAAAAACATTACAATACTGTATGTAATAGCCACCAATACACAACACACCCCCTCTGCCCCCAATAAACATTACAATACTGTATGTAATAGCCACCAATACACAACCCACCCCCTCTGCCCCCAATAAACATTACAATACTTTATGTAATAGCCACCAATACACAACCCACCCCTCTGCCCCAATAAACATTACAATACTGTATGTAATAGCCACCAATACACAACCCGCCCCTGTGCCCCCAATAAACATTACAATACTGTATGTAATAGCCACCAATACACAACCCACCCCCTCTGCCCCCAATAAACATTACAATAGTTTATGTAATAGCCACCAAAACACAACCCACCCCCTCTGCCGCCAATTAACATTACAATACTGTATGTAATAGCCACCAATACACAACCCAACCCCTCTGCCCCCAATAAACATTACAATACTGTATGTAATAGCCACCAATACACAACCCACAACCTGTGCCCCCAATAAACATTACAATACTATATGGAATAGCCACCAATACAAACCCCACCCCCTCTGCCCCCAATAAACATTACAATACTGTATGTAATAGCCACCAATACACAACCCACCCCCTGGGCCCCAATAAACATTACAATACTGTATGTAATAGCCACCAATACACAACCCACCCCCTCTGCCCCCAATAAACATTACAATACTGTATGTAATAATCACCAATACACAACCCACCCCCTCTGCCCCCAATAAACATTACAATACTGTATGTAATAGCCACCAATACACAACCCACCCCCTCTGCCCCCAATAAACATTACAATACTGTTTGTAATAGCCACCAATACACAACCCAACCCCTCTGCCCCCAATAAACATTACAATACTGTATGTAATAGCCACCAATACACAACCCACACCCTCTGCCCCCAATAAACATTACAATACTGTATGTAATAGTCACCAATACACAACCCACCCCCTCTGCCCCCAATAAACATTACAATACTGTATGTAATAGCCACCAATACACAACCCACCCCCTCTGCCCCCAATAAACATTACAATACTGTTTGTAATAGCCACCAATACACAACCCAACCCCTCTGCCCCCAATAAACATTACAATACTGTATGTAATAGCCACCAATACACAACCCACCCCCTCTGCCCCCAATAAACATTACATACTGTATGTAATCGCCACCAATACACAACCCACCCCCTCTGCCCCCAATAAACATTACAATACTGTATGTAATAGCCACCAATACACAACCCACCCCCTCTGCCCCCAATAAACATTACAATACTGTATGTAATAGCCACCAATACACAACCCACCCCTCTGCCCTCAATAAACATTACAATACTGTATGAAATAGCCACCAATACACAACCCACCCCCTCTGCCCCAATAAACATTACAATACTGTATGTAATAGCCACCAATACACAACCCACCCCCTCTGCCCCAATAAACATTACAATACTGTATGTAATAGCCACCCATACACAACCCACTCCCTCTGCCCCAATAAACATTACAATACTGTTTGTAATAGCCACCAATACACAACCCATCCCCTCTGCCCCCAATAAACATTACAATACTGTATGTAATAGCCACCAATACACAACCCACCCCCTGTGCCCCCAATAAATATTATAATACTGTATGTAATAGCCACCAATACACAATCCACCCCCTCTGCCCCCAATAAACATTACAATAGTGTATGTAATAGCCACCAATACACAACCCACCCCCTCTGCCCCCAGTAAACATTACAATACTGTATGTAATCGCCACCAATACACAACCCACCCCCTCTGCCCTCAATAAATATTACAATACTTTATGTAATAGCCACCAAAACACAACCCACCCGCTCTGCCCCCAAAAAACATTACAATACTGTATGTAATAGCCACCAATACACAACACACCCCCTCTGCCCCCAATAAACATTACAATACTGTATGTAATAGCCACCAATACACAACCCACCCCCTCTGCCCCAATAAACATTACAATACTGTATGTAATAGCCACCAATACACAACCCGCCCCTGTGCCCCCAATAAACATTACAATACTGTATGTAATAGCCACCAATACACAACCCACCCTGTCTGCCCCCAATAAACATTACAATACTGTATGTAATAGCCACCAATACACAACCCACCCCCTCTGCCCCCAATAAACATTACAATACTGTATGTAATAGCCACCAATACACAACCCACCCCCTCTGCCCCCAATAAACATTACAATACTGTATGTAATAGCCACGAATACACAACCCACCCCCTCTGCCCCCAATAAACATTACAATACTGTATGTAATAGCCACCAATACACAACCCAACCCCTCTGCCCCCAATAAACATTACAATACTGTATGTAATAGCCACCAATACACAAACCACCCCTCTGCCCCCAATAAACATTACATACTGTATGTAATAGCCACCAATACACAACCCACCCCCTCTGCCCCCAATAAACATTACAATACTGTATGTAATAGCCACCAATACACAACCCAACCCCTCTGCCCCCAATAAACATTACAATACTGTATGTAATAGCCACCAATACACAACCCAACCCCTCTGCCCCCAATAAACATTACATACTGTATGTAATAGCCACCAATACACAACCCACCCCCTCTGCCCCCAATAAACATTACAATACTGTATGTAATAGCCACCAATACACAACCCACCCCTCTGCCCTCAATAAACATTACAATACTGTATGTAATAGCCACCAATACACAACCCACCCCTCTGCCCTCAATAAACATTACAATACTGTATGAAATAGCCACCAATACACAACCCACCCCCTCTGCCCCAATAAACATTACAATACTGTATGTAATAGCCACCAATACACAACCCACCCCCTCTGCCCCAATAAACATTACAATACTGTATGTAATAGCCACCCATACACAACCCACTCCCTCTGCCCCAATAAACATTACAATACTGTTTGTAATAGCCACCAATACACAACCCATCCCCTCTGCCCCCAATAAACATTACAATACTGTATGTAATAGCCACCAATACACAACCCACCCCCTGTGCCCCCAATAAATATTATAATACTGTATGTAATAGCCACCAATACACAATCCACCCCCTCTGCCCCCAATAAACATTACAATATGTATGTAATAGCCACCAATACACAACCCACCCCCTCTGCCCCCAGTAAACATTACAATACTGTATGTAATCGCCACCAATACACAACCCACCCCCTCTGCCCCCAATAAATATTACAATACTTTATGTAATAGCCACCAATACACAACCCACCCGCTCTGCCCCCAAAAAACATTACAATACTGTATGTAATAGCCACCAATACACAACACACCCCCTCTGCCCCCAATAAACATTACAATACTGTATGTAATAGCCACCAATACACAACCCACCCCCTCTGCCCCAATAAACATTACAATACTGTATGTAATAGCCACCAATACACAACCCGCCCCTGTGCCCCCAATAAACATTACAATACTGTATGTAATAGCCACCAATACACAACCCACCCTGTCTGCCGCCAATAAACATTACAATACTGTATGTAAAAGCCACCAATACACAACCCAACCCCTCTGCCCCCAATAAACATTACAATACTGTATGTAATAGCCACCAATACACAACCCACCCCCTCTGCCCCCAATAAACATTACAATACTGTATGTAATAGCCACCAATACACAACCCACCCCCTCTGCCCCCAATAAACATTACAATACTGTATGTAATAGCCACGAATACACAACCCACCCCCTCTGCCCCCAATAAACATTACAATACTGTATGTAATAGCCACCAATACACAACCCAACCCCTCTGCCCCCAATAAACATTACAATACTGTATGTAATAGCCACCAATACACAACCCACCCCTCTGCCCCCAATAAACATTACATACTGTATGTAATAGCCACCAATACACAACCCACCCCCTCTGCCCCCAATAAACATTACAATACTGTATGTAATAGCCACCAATACACAACCCACCCCTCTGCCCTCAATAAACATTACAATACTGTATGTAATAGCCACCAATACACAACCCACCCCTCTGCCCCAATAAACATTACAATACAGTGTGTAATTGCCACCAATACACAACCCACCCCCTCTGCCCCAATAAACATTACAATACTGTATGTAATAGCCACCCATACACAACCCACCCCCTCTGCCCCAATAAACATTACAATACTGTATGTAATAGCCACCAATACACAACCCACCCCTGTGCCCCCAATAAACATTATAATACTGTATGTAATAGCCACCAATACACAATCCACCCCCTCTGCCCCCAATAAACATTACAATAGTGTATGTAATAGCCACCAATACACAACCCACCCCCTCTGCCCCCAGTAAACATTACAATACTGTATGTAATCGCCACCAATACACAACCCACCCCCTCTGCCCCCAATAAATATTACAATACTTTATATAATAGCCACCAATACACAACCCACCCGCTCTGCCCCCAAAAAACATTACAATACTGTATGTAATAGCCACCAATACACAACACACCCCCTCTGCCCCCAATAAACATTACAATACTGTATGTAATAGCCACCAATACACAACCCACCCCCTCTGCCCCTAATAAACATTACAATACTGTATGTAATAGCCACCAATACACAACCCACCCCTCTGCCCCAATAAACATTACAATACTGTATGTAATAGCCACCAATACACAACCCGCCCCTGTGCCCCCAATAAACATTACAATACTGTATGTAATAGCCACCAATACACAACCCACCCCCTCTGCCCCCAATAAACATTACAATAGTGTATGTAATAGCCACCAAAACACAACCCACCCCCTCTGCCGCCAATTAACATTACAATACTGTATGTAATAGCCACCAATACACAACCCAACACCTCTGCCCCCAATAAACATTACAATACTGTATGTAATAGCCACCAATACACAACCCACCCCCTCTGCCCCCCAATAAACATTACAATACTGTATGTAATCTCCACCAATACACAACCCACCCCCTCTGCCCCAATAAACATTACAATACTGTATGTAATAGCCACCAATACACAACCCACCCCCTCTGCCCCCAATAAACATTACAATACTGTATGTAATAGCCACCAATACACAACCCACCCCCTCTGCCCCCAATAAACATTACAATACTGTATGTAATCTCCACCAATACACAACCCACCCCCTCTGCCCCAATAAACATTACAATACTGTATGTAATAGCCACCCATACACAACCCACACCCTCTGCCCCAATAAACATTACAATACTGTATGTAATAGCCACCAATACACAACCCACCCCCTGTGCCCCCAATAAACATTATAATACTGTATGTAATAGCCACCAATACACAATCCACCCCCTCTGCCCCCAATAAACATTACAATAGTGTATGTAATAGCCACCAATACACAACCCACCCCCTCTGCCCCCAGTAAACATTACAATACTGTATGTAATCGCCACCAATACACAACCCACCCCCTCTGCCCGCAATAAATATTACAATACTTTATGTAATAGCCACCAATACACAACCCACCCGCTCTGCCCCCAAAAAACATTACAATACTGTATGTAATAGCCACCAATACACAACACACCCCCTCTGCCCCCAATAAACATTACAATACTGTATGTAATAGCCACCAATACACAACCCACCCCCTCTGCCCCAATAAACATTACAATACTGTATGTAATAGCCACCAATACACAACCCGCCCCTGTGCCCCCAATAAACATTACAATACTGTATGTAATAGCCACCAATACACAACCCACCCCCTCTGCCCCCAATAAACATTACAATACTGTATGTAATCGCCACCAATACACAACCCACCCCCTCTGCCCCCAATAAACATTACAATAGTGTATGTACAGTAATAGCCACCAAAACACAACCCACCCGCTCTGCCCCCAAAAAACATTACAATACTGTATGTAATAGCCACCAATACACAACACACCCCCTCTGCCCCCAATAAACATTACAATACTGTATGTAATAGCCACCAATACACAACCCACCCCCTCTGCCCCAATTAACATTACAATACTGTATGTAATAGCCACCAATACACAACCCAACCCCTCTGCCCCCAATAAACATTACAATACTGTATGTAATAGCCACCAATACACAATCCACCCCCTCTGCCCCCCAATAAACATTACAATACTGTATGAAATCTCCACCAATACACAACCCACCCCCTCTGCCCCAATAAACATTACAATACTGTATGTAATAGCCACCAATACACAACCCACCCCCTCTGCCCCCAATAAACATTACAATAGTGTATGTAATAGCCACCAAAACACAACCCAACCCCTCTGCCGCCAATAAACATTACAATACTGTATGTAATAGCCACCAATACACAACCCACCCCCTCTGCCCCCAATAAACATTACAATACTGTATGTAACAGCCACCAATAAACAACCCACCCCCTCTGCCGCCAATAAACATTACAATACTGTATGTAATAACCACCAATACACAACCCACCCCCTGTGCCCCCAATAAACATTACAATACTGTATGTAATCGCCACCAATACACAACCCACCCCCTGTGCCCCCAATAAACATTACAATACTGTATGTAATAGCACCAATAAACAACCCACCCCCTCTGCCGCCAATAAACATTACAATACTGTATGTAATAGCCACCAATACACAACCCACCCCCTCTGCCCCCAATAAATATTACAATACTTTATGTAATAGCCACCAATACACAACCCACCCGCTCTGCCCCCAAAAAACATTACAATACTGTATGTAATAGCCACCAATACACAACACACCCCCTCTGCCCCCAATAAACATTACAATACTGTATGTAATCGCCACCAATACACAACCCACCCCCTCTGCCCCCAATAAACATTACAATAGTGTATGTAATAGCCACCAAAACACAACCCACCCCCTCTGCCGCCAATTAACATTACAATACTGTATGTAATAGCCACCAATACACAACCCAACCCCTCTGCCCCCAATAAACATTACAATACTGTATGTAATAGCCACCAATACACAACCCACCCCCTCTGCCCCCCAATAAACATTACAATACTGTATGTAATCTCCACCAATACACAACCCACCCCCTCTGCCCCAATAAACATTACAATACTGTATGTAATAGCCACCAATACACAACCCACCCCCTCTGCCCCCAATAAACATTACAATAGTGTATGTAATAGCCACCAAAACACAACCCAACCCCTCTGCCGCCAATAAACATTACAATACTGTATGTAATAGCCACCAATACACAACCCACCCCCTCTGCCCCCAATAAACATTACAATACTGTATGTAACAGCCACCAATAAACAACCCACCCCCTCTGCCGCCAATAAACATTACAATACTGTATGTAATAACCACCAATACACAACCCACCCCCTGTGCTCCCAATAAACATTACAATACTGTATGTAATCGCCACCAATACACAACCCACCCCCTGTGCCCCCAATAAACATTACAATACTGTATGTAATAGCATCAATAAACAACCCACCCCCTCTGCCGCCAATAAACATTACAATACTGTATGTAATAGCCACCAATACACAACCCACCCCCTCTGCCCCCAATAAACATTTCAATACTGTATGTAATCGCCACCAATACACAACCCACCCCCTCTGCCCCAATAAACATTACAATACTGTATGTAATAGCCACCAATACACAACCCACCCCCTCTGCCCCCAATAAACATTACAATACTGTATGTAATAACCACCAATACACAACCCACCCCCTGTGCCCCCAATAAACATTACAATACTGTATGTAATATACACCAATACACAACCCACCCCCTCTGCCGCCAATAAACATTACAATACTGTATGTAATAGCCACCACTACACAACCCACCCTGTCTGCCCCCAGTAAACATTACAATACTGTATGTAATCGCCACCAATACACAACCCACCCCCTGTACCCCCAATAAACATTACAATACTGTATGTAATAGCCACCAATACACAACCCGCCCCCTCTGCCCCCAATAAACATTACAATAGTGTATGTAATAGCCACCAAAACACAACCCACCCCCTCTGCCGCCAATAAACATTACAATACTGTATGTAATAGCCACCAATACACAACCCAACCCCTCTGCCCCCAATAAACATTACAATACTGTACTGTATGTAATAGCCACCAATACACAACCCACCCCCTCTGCCCCCCAATAAACATTACAATACTGTATGTAATCGCCACCAATACACAACCCACCCCCTCTGCCCCAATAAACATTACAATACTGTATATAATAGCCACCAATACACAACCCACCCCCTCTGCCCCCAATAAACATTACAATACTGTATATAATAGCCACCAATACACAACCCACCCCCTCTGCCCCCAATAAACATTACAACACTGTATGTAATAGCCACCAATACACAACCCACCCGCTCTGCCCCAAAAAACATTACAATACTGTATGTAATAGCCACCAATACACAACCCGCCCCCTGTGCCCCCAATAAACATTACAATACTGTATGTAATCGCCACCAATACACAACCCACCCTGTCTGCAGCCTGTAAACATTACAATACTGTATGTAATAGCCACCAATACACAACCCACCCCCTGTACCCCCAATAAACATTATAATACTGTATGTAATAGCCACCAATACACAACCCACCCCCTGTGCCCCCAATAAACATTACAATACTGTATGTAATAGCCACCAATACACAACCCACCCCCTGTGCCCCCAATAAACATTACAATACTGTATGTAATAGCCACCAATACACAACCCACCCCCTCTGCCCCTAATAAACATTACAATACTGTATGTAATAACCACCAATACACAACCCACCCCCTGTGCCCCCAATAAACATTACAATACTGTATGTAATAGCCACCAATACACAACCCACCCCCTGTGCCCCAATAAACATTACAATACTGTATGTAATAGCCACCACTACACAACCCACCCTGTCTGCCCCCAGTAAACATTACAATACTGTATGTAATCGCCACCAATACACAACCCACCCCCTGTACCCCCAATAAACATTACAATACTGTATGTAATAGCCACCAATACACAACCCGCCCCCTCTGCCCCCAATAAACATTACAATAGTGTATGTAATAGCCACCAAAACACAACCCACCCCCTCTGCCGCCAATAAACATTACAATACTGTATGTAATAGCCACCAATACACAACCCAACCCCTCTGCCCCCAATAAACATTACAATACTGTACTGTATGTAATAGCCACCAATACACAACCCACCCCCTCTGCCCCCCAATAAACATTACAATACTGTATGTAATCGCCACCAATACACAACCCACCCCCTCTGCCCCAATAAACATTACAATACTGTATATAATAGCCACCAATACACAACCCACCCCCTCTGCCCCCAATAAACATTACAATACTGTATATAATAGCCACCAATACACAACCCACCCCCTCTGCCCCCAATAAACATTACAACACTGTATGTAAAAGCCACCAATACACAACACACCCCCTCTGCCCCCAATAAACATTACAATACTGTATGTAATAGCCACCAATACACAACCCACCCCCTCTGCCCCCAATAAACATTACAATACTGTATGTAATAGCCACCAATAAACAACCCACCCCCTCTGCCGCCAATAAACATTACAATACTGTATGTAATAACCACCAATACACAACCCACCCCCTCTGCCCCCAATAAACATTACAATACTGTATGTAATAGCCACCAATACACAACCCACCCCCTCTGCCCCCAATAAACATTTCAATACTGTATGTAATCGCCACCAATACACAACCCACCCCCTGTGCCCCCAATAAACATTACAATACTGTATGTAATAGCCACCAATACACAACCCACCCCCTCTGCCCCCAATAAACATTACAATACTGTATGTAATAGCCACCAATACACAACCCACCCCCTCTGCCCCCAATAAACATTACAATACTGTATGTAATAGCCACCAATACACAACCCACCCCCTCTGCCCCCAATAAACATTACAATACTGTATGTAATAGCCACCAATACACAACCCACCACCTCTGCCCCCAATAAACATTACAATACTGTATGTAATAGCCACCAATACACAACCCACCCCCTCTGCCCCCAATAAATATTACAATACTGTATGTAATAGCCACCAATACACAACCCACCCGCTCTGCCCCAAAAAACATTACAATACTGTATGTAATAGCCACCAATACACAACACATCCCCTCTGCCCCCAATAAACATTACAATACTGTATGTAATTGCCACCAATACACAACCCATCCCCTCTGCCCCAATAAACATTACAATACTGTACTGTATGTAATAGCCACCAATACACAACCCGCCCCCTGTGCCCCCAATAAACATTACAATACTGTATGTAATCGCCACCAATACACAACCCACCCTGTCTGCAGCCTGTAAACATTACAATACTGTATGTAATAGCCACCAATACACAACCCACCCCCTGTACCCCCAATAAACATTATAATACTGTTTGTAATAGCCACCAATACACAACCCACCCCCTGTGCCCCCAATAAACATTACAATACTGTATGTAATAGCCACCAATACACAACCCACCCCCTGTGCCCCCAATAAACATTACAATACTGTATGTAATAGCCACCAATACACAACCCACCCCCTCTGCCCCTAATAAACATTTCAATACTGTATGTAATAACCACCAATACACAACCCACCCCCTGTGCCCCCAATAAACATTACAATACTGTATGTAATAGCCACCAATACACAACCCACCCCCTGTGCCCCAATAAACATTACAATACTGTATGTAATAGCCACCAATACACAACTCACCCTCTCTGCCCCCAGTAAACATTAAAATACTGTATGTGTAAGTGATATGTTGGATAGTGGTTTTAATAATTACTTGATTTGTTGGCTACTGGTTGAAATTAATTCATTGTTTAGTTGGTTACGGCATGTATTTATTTAATTGGTTGACTAGTGTTTTTGTTTATTGAATTGTGTTGTTTAGGTGCTTGTGTTTGATTATTGTTGCATTTTGGCCTTTTTGCTTTTTGATTAGGGTTACCATTGAGTGCTACAGTGGCTCATCATGCCCATATTATATGGGTACAGGGTGGGTATAGTGGGTCTGGGGTGGGTGGTTAGGCCTCCTGGGTGGCTAGCGGGGGACGGGGATTAACCCCTTAATTACTATAGCGGTTATTAACCGCTACGGTGATTAAGTGTTTTGGGGCTATTAGATTGTATTATTTATTGTATTCTTTCTGGCAACAGAGAACATGGCCCTGCAGTATGCTGACGAGGACACCCTTCATTATGGCAAGGGTAAGTAGAATGTTTTTTATTTACTTTATTTATGCTGACTGGCTAATATTTGTTTTAATAATGGGCAAATTAGCTATTATCCATATCTGGATAATAGTTATTTTGCCCATTACTGTACTGTATGTGTTTGGTGTGAGGTGAATTTATTGAAATATATGACACATTTATTTATTGTTTAAAACAGGATTGGTACCGCAGGCCCACGGGGACCCCCAGAGGACCCCCGGACACCCATGGGGACCACTCATTGCCTTAGCAGATTGCCGCTAAGGTAATGAAGTTGCCTGTAAATGCATTTTGCATTATTATTGCATGGGATTGATGCCGGGGGTCTCCGGTGCTGATATTAATGGGTATCAGCTTCGGAGACCCCCAGCATCAATCCGAAGCAGGAAAAAAGCATTTGTTTTCTAATTCCCGTCTCGCCGCCTCTCAGCAGCTTCTCGCCGCCTCTCAGCAGCTTCTCGCCGCCTCTCAGCAGCTTCTCGCCGCCTCTCAGCAGCTTCTCGCCGCCTCTCAGCAGCTTCTCACCACCTTCACGCCTTTTCCTGGAGCCGCGATACACTGGCGACACACTTTATTCGAGCTCGGCTAGTCCCACGAATTCGGGTATACCCGGGTGTATTGAGGTTTGTGACTGTTTTCTGCCCGAGTGCATTGAGTTATTTTCCGGCAGGGATTGAAGCATTTTATTCCCGCTGGCTGCAATACTGCACAGTATATATATATATACTGCATTACAATTCATGAATTTATGCCATCTGGTAGACACGCGAAGCATTGCAGCCTATTAAATCCTAATCATTATCATTTAACAGATCAGCCGCCCGTCAGCCAGGCATGAACCCAGGCTGGGAAGGCAAACACAACGGGGCTTGTCAGAGGTGAGGAGCGGCGCATTCCAGGTATCTGCCAGGTACATACCGGGTATTTGCTCGAATAAAGTGTGTCGGTGCAGTAGGCCTCGATAACCTAATCGCAGCTACTAGAATTGCACGATAAGTGGCTTATCGCCGCTCACCCAGCGATTTTTGTTATGACAGCTGAACAATTTGTCGATTCATTCCTTAATTGTCCACTTACCGAGGCTTACAGAATAGCAGTAGGCATTTTGACCGATAAGTGGCTTATCGAGGTTTATAGAATATATAAGCCCCTATATGTTACTAATCTATAGGAGAACACTGCAAAATACACATTATTCAGTTCTATCCCTCCCCCTCTCCCACTCTCCCTCCCTCTCCCACTACCCCTCCCTCTCTCACTCCCCCTCCCCCTCTCACTCTCTCTCGCTTTCTCCCTCTCTCCCTCTTTCTCCCTTACTCCCTCTCTCACTCTCATTCCCTCTCCCTCTCTCCCTCTGTCTCCCTCTCCTTCTCTCACTCACTATTTGTCTCTCGCTCTCCCTCTCTCTCCCTCTCCATCTCTCACTGACTCACTCACTCACTCACTATTTGTCTCTCTCCCTCTCTTACTCTCACTCTCACTCTCTCGCTCTCTGTGTCTCTCACTCTCTCCCCCTCTCACTATTTGTCTCCCCTCTCTCTCTCCCTCTCTTACTCTCACTCTCTCGCTCTCTGTGTCTCTCACTCTCTCCCCCTCTCACTATTTGTCTCCCCTCTCTCTCTCCCTCTCTTACGCTCTCTCTCTCACTCTCTCGCTCTCTGTTTCTCTCACTCTCTCCCCCTCTCACTGTTTGTCTCTTCCTCTCTTCCTCCCTCTCTCTCCCTCCCCTCAATCTTTTCCTACAGACTGTAAGACATGCTCCTTCTTTCCTCCCTTATTTCTTCTCCTTCCCCCTCCTGTATCCCCCTTTTCCCTGGCTCCTGTTTCCTCCCCCCCTCCCCCGGTCATCCTTCAGAGAGATTGAGGGGAAATCTGGCTCATGTAAAGTTCTCTGTGAGCCCCAGGGAGAGGGGAACTCCCACTCCTCATACAAAGCAGCCCCTGTGCGACCCTCTTTAATGCAGCCGCCCCGTTGGTGCCGGGATATTGGGCTTGGCACTCTGTGACCTGCACTCTGTTCTGCACGCTGTTCTGCACTCTGTTCTGCACTGCGCACTGCGCTTTATACTGCGCTCTCTGCACTCTGTGACCTGCACTCTGCGCTCTGCACGCTGTTCTGCACTGCGCTTTATACTGCGCTCTGCTCTGCACTCTGTGACCTGCACTCTGTTCTGCACTCTGTGCACTGCGCACTGCGCTTTATACTGCGCTCTGTTCTGCACTCTGTGCACTGCGCTTTATACTGCACTCTGTTCTGCACTCTGCACACTGCACTCTGTTCTGCACTCTGTGACCTGCACTCTGTTCTGCACTCTGTGCACTGCGCTTTATACTGCGCTCTGCGCTCTGTTCTGCACTCTGTGCACTGCACACTGCGCTTTATACTGCACTCTGTTCTGCACTCTGCACACTGCACTCTGTTCTGCACTCTGTGACCTGCACTCTGTTCTGCACTCTGTTCTGCACTCTGCACACTGCACTCTGTTCTGCACTGCGCACTGCGCTTTATACTGCGCTTTATACTGCGCTCTGCGCTCTGTTCTGCACTCTGTTCTGCACTCTGTTCTGCACTCTGTTCTGCACTCTGTTCTGCACTCTGTTCTGCACTCTGTGCACTGCGCACTGCGCTTTATACTGCGCTCTGCGCTCTGTTCTGCACTCTGTGCACTGCACACTGCGCTTTATACTGCACTCTGTTCTGCACTCTGCACACTGCACTCTGTTCTGCACTCTGTGACCTGCACTCTGTTCTGCACTCTGTTCTGCACTCTGCACACTGCACTCTGTTCTGCACTGCGCACTGCGCTTTATACTGCGCTTTATACTGCGCTCTGCGCTCTGTTCTGCACTCTGTTCTGCACACTGTTCTGCACTCTGTTCTGCACTCTGTTCTGCACTCTGTTCTGCACTCTGTTCTGCACTCAGCACACTGCACTCGGCACACTGCACTCTGCGCACTGCAGTCTGCGCACTGCACTCTGTTCTGCACTCTGTTCTGCACTCTGTGACCTGCACTCTGTGACCTGCACTCTGTGACCTGCACTCTGTGACCTGCACTCTGCGCTCTGTACTGCACTCTGCGCTCTGCGCACTGTGCTTTATACTGCGCTCTGCGCACTGTGCTTTATGCTGCGCACTGCGCTTTATACTGCACTCTGTACTACACTCTGCGCACTGCGCTTTATACTGCGCTCTGCGCACTGCGCTTTATACTGCGCTCTATACTGCACTCTGTTCTGCACTCTATTCTGCGCTCTGTGCTCTGTTCTACGCTCTGTTCTGCACTCTGTACTCCACTCTGCACTCTATACTGCGCTCTGTTCTGCACTCTGCACTCTGTTCTGCACTCTGCTCACTGCACTCTATACTGCGCTCTGCACTCTATTCTGTGCTCTGTTCTGCACTCTGTACTCTACTCTGCACTCTACTCTGCACTCTGTTCTGCACTCTGCACTCTGTTCTGCACTCTGCATACTGCGCTCTATACTGCGCTCTGCGCTCTGTTCTGTGCTCTATTCTGCACTCTGCACTCTGCACTCCACTCTGCACTCTGTTCTGCACTCTGCTCACTGCGCTCTATACTGCGCTCTGCGCTCTATTCTGTGCTCTGTTCTGCACTCTGCACTCTGTACTCCACTCTGTACTCCACTCTGCACTCTGTTCTGCACTCTGCACTCTGTTCTGTGCTCTGTTCTGCACTCTGTACTCCACTCTGCACTCTGCACTCTGTTCTGTGCTCTGTTCTGCACTCTGCACTCTGTTCTGCACTCTGCACTCTGTTCTCCACTCTGCACTCCACTCTGCACTCCACTCTGCACTCCACTCTGCACTCCACTCTGCACTCCACTCTGCACTCCACTCTGCACTCTGTTCTGCACACTGCACTACGCTCTGTGCTCTATTCTGTGCTCTGTTCTGCACTCTGCACTCTGTACTCCACTCTGCACTCCACTCTGCACTCTGTTCTGCACTCTGCACTCTGTTCTGCACTCTGCACTCTGTTCTGCACTCTGCGTAGTGCGCTCTATACTGCGCTCTGCGCTCTGTTCTGCGCTCTGTTCTGCACTTTGTACTCCACTCTGCACTCTGTTCTGCACTCTGTGCACTGCGATCTATACTATGCTCTGTTCTGTGCTCTGTTCTGTGCTCTGTTCTGCGCTCTGTTCTGCACTCTGTTCTGCACTCTGCACTCCACTCTGCACTCCACTCTGCACTCCACACTGCACTCCACACTGCACTCCACACTGCACTCCACTCTGCACTCCACTCTGCACTCTGCACTCTATACTGCGCTCTGCTCACTGCGCTCTATACTGCGCTCTGTTCTGCACTCTGCACTCTGTACTCCACTCTGCACTCCACTCTGCACTCTGTTCTGCACTCTGCACTCTGTTCTGTGCTCTGTTCTGCACTCTGTACTCTGCACTCCACTCTGCACTCTGTTCTGCACTCTGCTCACTGCGCTCTATACTGCGCTCTGCGCTCTATTCTGTGCTCTTTTCTGCACTCTGCACTCTGCACTCTGTACTCCACTCTGCACTCCACTCTGCACTCTGTTCTGCACTCTGCACTACGCTCTGTGCTCTATTCTGTGCTCTGTTCTGCACTCTGCACTCTGTACTCCAATCTGCACTCCACTCTGCACTCTGCACTCTGTTCTGTGCCCTGTTCTGCACTCTGTACTCTACTCTGCACTCTGCACTCCACTCTGCACTCTGCACTCTCTTCTGCACTCTGCACTCTGTTCTGCACTCTGCATACTGCGCTCTGCACTCTGTTCTGTGCTCTGTTCTGCACTCTACTCTGCACTACGCTCTGTGCTCTATTCTGTGCTCTGTTCTGCACTCTGCACTCCACTCTGCACTCTGCGTACTGCGCTCTATACTGCGCTCTGCGCTCTGTTCTGCGCTCTGTTCTGCACTCTGTACTCCACTCTGCACTCTGTTCTGCACTCTGCGCACTGCGCTCTATACTATGCTCTGCGCTCTGTTCTGCGCTCTGTTCTGCGCTCTGTTCTGCGCTCTGTTCTGCGCTCTGTTCTGCACTCTGTACTCCACTCTGCACTCTGTTCTGCACTCTGCGCTCTGCACTCTATACTGCGCTCTGCACTCTGTTCTGCACTCTGCACTCTGTACTCCACTCTGCACTCTGCACTCCACTCTGCACTCTGTTCTGCACTCTGTTCTGCACTCTGTTCTGCACTCTGTTCTGCACTCTGCACTCTGTTCTGCACTCTGTACTCCACTCTGCACTCTGCACTCTATACTGCGCTCTGCGCTCTGTTCTGCACTCTGCACTCTGTACTCCACTCTGCACTCTGCACTCCACTCTGCACTCTGTTCTGCACTCTGCACTCTGTTCTGCACTCTGCACTCTATACTGCGCTCTGAGGCCTTCTCCATAGAGGGCTGTGCTGTGTGACGTGCATGCCGTAGCGTGCACCGCAGCGGCCACTGAGGCCTTCCCCATAGAGGTCTGTGCTGTGTGACGCGCACACAGTAGAACGCGCCGCAGCGGCCACTGGGGACTGCCCCATAGAGGGTGGTTCTGTGTGACGCGCACACCGTAGAACGCGCCGCAGCGACCACTGGGGACTGCCCCATAGAGGGTGGTTCTGTGTGACGCGCACACCGTAGAACGCGCCGCAGCGGCCACTGAGGCCTTCCCCATAGAGGTCTGTGCTGTGTGACGCGCACACAGTAGAACGCGCCGCAGCGACCACTGGGGACTGCCCCATAGAGGGTGGTTCTATGTGACGCGCACGTCGCAGCGGCCACTGGGATCCTGGCCTGAGTGTTTCATCTCACTGCAGAAATATGTGTAGCACATTATATGAAGCCGGATTTTGTGTAATATGGACTCAAACACGCAGAGTTAGGGTTAGGGTTATTCAAGTTATTCAAGCACGATCCCTGCCTGCCACTCACTTTAATAGCAGGTATTGGGTTCTCGGCTGCGACTGTCACATGTTATTCATTATACGTATGTATGTGTGTGTGTGTCTATGTATGTGTGTGTCTATGTATGTGTGTGTGTGTCTATGTATGTGTGTGTCTATGTATGTGTGTGTGTGTCTATGTATGTGTGTGTGTGTCTATGTATGTGTGTGTGTCTATGTATGTGTGTGTGTGTGTGTGTGTGTGTGTGTGTCTATGTATGTGTGTGTCTATGTATGTGTGTGTGTGTGTGTGTCTATGTATGTGTGTGTCTATGTATTTGTGTGTGTCTATGTATGTGTGTGTCTATGTATGTGTGTGTCTATGTATGTGTGTGTGTCTCTATGTATGTGTGTGTGTCTATGTATGTGTGTATTTATGTATGTCTGTGTGTATGTGTCTATGTATGTGTGTATTTATGTATGTCTGTGTGTGTGTGTCTATGTATGTGTGCATTTATGTATGTCTGTGTGTGTGTGTCTACTGTATGTATGTGTGTATTTATGTATGTCTGTGTGTGTGTCTATGTATGTGTGTATTTATGTTTGTCTGTGTGTATGTGTCTATGTATGTGTGTATTTATGTACGTCTGTGTGTATGTGTCTATGTATGTGTGTATTTATGTATGTATGTGTGTGTGTCTATGTATGTGTGTGTGTGTGTCTATGTATGTGTGTATTTATGTATGTCTGTGTACATGTGTCTATGTATGTGTGTATTTATGTATGTCTGTGTGTATGTGTGTATTTATGTATGTATGTGTGTGTGTGTGTCTATGTATGTGTGTATTTATGTATGTCTGTGTGTATGTGTGTATTTATGTATGTATGTGTGTGTGTGTGTCTATGTATGTGTGTGTGTGTCTATGTATGTGTGTGTCTATGTATTTGTGTGTGTCTATGTATTTGTGTGTGTCTATGTATGTGTGTGTCTATGTATGTGTGTGTGTCTCTATGTATGTGTGTGTGTCTATGTATGTGTGTATTTATGTATGTCTGTGTGTATCTGTCTATGTATGTGTGTATTTATGTATGTCTGTGTGTGTGTGTCTATGTATGTGTGCATTTATGTATGTCTGTGTGTGTGTGTCTACTGTATGTATGTGTGTATTTATGTATGTCTGTGTGTGTGTCTATGTATGTGTGTATTTATGTTTGTCTGTGTGTATGTGTCTATGTATGTGTGTATTTATTTATGTCTGTGTGTATGTGTCTATGTATGTGTGTATTTATGTACGTCTGTGTGTATGTGTCTATGTATGTGTGTATGTATGTATGTGTGTGTGTCTATGTATGTGTGTATTTATGTATGTATGTGTGTGTGTGTGTCTATGTATGTGTGTAGTTATGTATGTATGTATGTGTGTGTGTCTATGTATGTGTGTATTTATGTATGTCTGTGTGTATGTGTCTATGTATGTGTGTATTTATGTATGTATGTGTGTGTGTCTATGTTTGTGTGTATTTATGTATGTCTGTGTGTATGTGTCTATGTATGTGTGTATGTATGTATGTATGTGTGTGTGTCTATGTATGTGTGTGTGTGTGTCTATGTATGTGTGTATTTATGTATGTCTGTGTACATGTGTCTATGTATGTGTGTATTTATGTATGTCTGTGTGTATGTGTGTATTTATGTATGTATGTGTGTGTGTGTGTGTCTATGTATGTGTGTATTTATGTATGTCTGTGTGTATCTATGTATGTGTGTATTTATGTATGTATGTGTGTGTATCTATGTCTGTGTGCATGTGTCTATGTATGTGTGTATTTATGTATGTCTGTGTGTATGTGTGTATTTATGTATGTCTGTGTGTATGTGTCTATGTATGTGTGTATTTATGTATGTATGTGTGTGTGTCTATGTTTGTGTGTATTTATGTATGTCTGTGTGTATGTGTCTATGTATGTGTGTATGTGTGTGTGTGTGTGTGTGTGTGTGTGTGTGTGTGTGTGTGTGTGTGTGTGTGTGTGTGTGTGTGTGTGTGTGTGTGTGTGTGTGTGTGTGTGTGTGTGTCTGTGTGTGTGTGTGTGTGTGTGTATTGATGTATGTCTGTGTGTATGTGTCTATGTATGTGTGTATTTATGTATGTCTGTGT